>NW_028292329.1:0-49367 GCF_963383615.2 Lipophrys pholis
TGGATTGTTTTAGGTTATTAGGTGGTTGTGGGGGTTTTGTGATAGTGAGTGGTGGTTGGATTGGGGGGGGGGGGGGGGGATTTGGGAGTGGGTGGGAAGGATAAGGGGATGGGTGTTAAGTTGGGATGGGGGGGGGGGGTTTTGGGGGGATTGTTTGTTTTTGTTTGGTTTTGTTTGAGATGTTGGGGGGGATGGTATTTTGGGGGGTGGGGTATTGGGGGGTGGTATAGATTTGAGTTATTGGGGGGTTTTGGGATTTGTATGGGGGGGGTTTGGGGGTGGGATAGGAAAATGGTGGTAATAATGGGGGGGTTTTAAGGGGAGGGTATGGTTAAAGATGATTTGGGGAGATTGATTGGAGTATGGGTTTTGGGGTAATGTTGTAATGGGGATTTGGTAGGGGTTAGGGGGAGTTTGATGGATTTGTGTAGGATGGGGGGTTTTTTTTTTGGTGGTGTTTAGTATGATTATTGGTGTGTTGGGATGGGTTTATTGGTTTGATGGGGGGGGTATAGGGTTGGGAGGATTATGGTAGGTGAGTATATTTATTATTTTTTATTTGATGGTATATGGGGATGTTTGAAAAAAAAAAAAAAAAAAAAAATTTTTTTTTTTGGTGGGAGTATGGGAGGGGGGGTGTTTTGTGATTTTGATTTTGTGAGTAAAGGGGGTGGAGAGGTTAGTAGTAAGGATGTGGTGTTAGGGTAGAAGGAAGTAGGGAGAATTAGTGAGGGGTTGGAAAATAGATAAGGTTGGGAGGGGTGGGTTGGTTGGGGGAGAGTGTTTAGTTTAGAGATAGTTGGTTGATTTTATAATGGGTTGGAGGTAAGGTATTAAGAGGTATAGTGTTTTAGGGTTTTTATTATGAGGGGAGAGGAGGTGTGGGTTGGGGAAGGTGGTTAAGGTTTAGGTGATATGATGATTGGAGATTAAGGGGGGTGGGATGATTATGAGGGGAGGGATAGAGAGGGGGGGGGGGTTTTGGAGATGTTTTGGTTAATGGGTGGAGGAGTTTGGATGGGGTTTTAGTTATTGAAGTAAGGGATAAGGAGGATGTATGGTTAAGGGGTGGAGGAGGGGTGTTTTTGTAGGGGGTAGGAGGGTATAAGGGGAGAGGGGGTAGTTGTTGGGAGGATGGGAAAGGATTGTAATAGTGGGGTTGGTTGAAAATATAGGGGTAGGGTTAGAGAAGGGTTATGAAAAGGGTTTTTTTGGTGGGATGGGTTTTGTGGGTTTGAGGGAGGGGGAGGGTATAGGGTTTTAGAATTTAGTGTGTTTGTTTGTGTGTGTGTTGTGTTGTTGTTTGGTTTTGATGGGGTTTATGAGGAACATTGACTAACCTGGAACATGCTGCAGTGCGAGTCGTCCAAACTCCGGGGAGCTGTCCTCGGAAATCACCGCGAAGCTGTGGAATCCCTCCAGACGAGTTGGAATTAAATATTAATCCCCGGAGATGGAAAAACAAGCCTCATGGGGAAAAAGCACGAGCATCTCCATACCTGCAAGCCGCATCTTCAATTAACAGGCAGGCAGCCAATAGGAAGCCAGCAGTGGGGCCACGTGGTGTGGCACGTGCGGGTCATGTTCTAAGTTCTGATAATAATTTTCACTTTTTTAAGACCAAAAATGGAAATAAACTTCAATTAAGCTTCTCACAGCCACATATAATCTTCTTAAAGCATCTTGTAGTATATGTTTCCTGTAACCATCTCGGACTGTACGCATGTTATTTGTGTTGTTTACACCAACAAAAACCAGACAAAACAAAGAATATTGACTCATGCAAAAGTCTTCAACCAAAAAAAAAAAGAAGTCGTCTTTAATAATTTAATTCCACCATGCATAAACCATATAGAAAATACTTTACAGCAATGAGTTTTAAAAAAAAAAAAAAAGAAAAAACACATTTGAGGCGTCACGGATCACTGGAGGCTCGTCATCGTCGTCCACGGGTTAGTTAAATGAGTTAGTACGCGGTTAGTCAACTAAATCGGGGAAAGCAGTTTGACAAATAAAAATTAATGTTTTTAATTGTTACGTCCAGCTTTATGTTTAAACCTGCCGTGTTTCACGAAAAGCACACAAAACGAGCGACCCCCGACAAAAATGGGGGCTAGGAATGAGTCGGGCCGGGGACGCCCGCCTTCTGAAATGGCGCTAACCTTCCTGAAATAATACTGTCTTGGTCCGGTAAAATCTCAGCGTCCCTTCAAATCAAGTAAAAGCAAGACGCCGGACGCTGGTCCTCTTCACAGTTCAATCAGCTGGACCCTGGAGTTTTACCGAACCGAAGCTGAAGTAGTGTTGTTAACGAGACACGATTCAAAGTGCCCGTGCTTTTATTTTTTCATCTGGGGGATAAAATACTGCAAATGGTACCAAAACCAGGCTGGATCAAGGCCCCGTTTACACGACAACGTTTCAAGTGAAAACAAATCGCGTAAGAAAAAGGGTTGTTGTTTACACGGCAACGTTTTGAAAACGACGTCAGCTTGTTGTTGTTGTCCATCTACTCGCGCATGTGCAGAAGAACCATTTACTGAGGTCATTGTGTGCCCGACTCGGAGCAACGTTTCAGAAAAGTTGCGTTTCTGCCCATTTCCATGGAGACAGAGGAAAACCACTTTTGAAAACACTCCCACTCTGTGTAAACGAGGGAAAACACTCCCACTCTGTTTCGAAAAGTTGTGTTTCTGCCCATTTCCACAGAAAATGGAAACATTCCCACGCCGTCTCCGTCGGATGTCATACAGGCGGACCGAAAATGCAACGGAATTTTTTTTAACTTTTGAAAAGGTTGTCGTGTTAACGGGACCTCAGCACGTCGCCGGTTAGGTCTCCTCCGTCACTGAAATTAAAAAAACTCTCTGGGCTCCGTCGGGGATCTAAAAGTTTCGAAAACAAAAAGCGAAGGAACAGGTCCAAAGCTCTGGACTTTCTCCTTCCATTCATTCACGCCGCTGTCTACTGGGAGGGCTGAGTGGACACCTTGACCACATGGGGAAAACTAACACCTGGACGAGAAGCAGGACTCAAGACGGGCGGAGGCGTCGAGGTGTCCACTCAGAAAACTTAAAGGTGGAGGAAGTCGTCTCAATGCAACGCTACGATGATAAAAACAGTAATTCTTCATGTCGGGAGGCTCAGAGTCGCTCAACAAAAGCTTCTTATGTTCTTCATTGTTCTGGCTTCACAAAAGCAGGTAGTCTTCTTCGTCTTCTTCGTCTTCTCGCGGCTTCAGAAGAGCACGTCCTCGTTGGTGATGAGCGACTCCACCACCAGTCTCTGGTATCGGATGTCGTTGAGCGCCGTCATGGCGTCCAGGTCGGGCGCCCTCATCAGCGTGGGGCCGAACACGATGCCCAGGTTCTCGCTGGGCATGAGGTTCTCCTTCTCGCACTGCGTGACTCTGGACGGGGAGAGAGGACGGAGGGGGGGTTTAGAAGGGGGGGGGGGGGGGGTCGCCCGGCGCCAGGGGGCCCGAGGCCGGCGAGCGCGTCCCGTACCTCTTCAGGTGGGCCATGAGGTGGCGCAGCGTCTCGCAGTGCGCTGGGGGAAGCAGCTTTAAGGCCTCGTGGAGCGACTCCAGGCGCTTCTCCGGATCCGAGATCTCTGCAAACACATCCAGCACACGGCGTGAAGCGACCCGGCGCTCGGAGGGACAAGGCTGCGGCGGCGGCGGCGTGAGCGGCACTTACTCCCGGCCTCGATGAACCGCGGGTAGGCGTCGTACGTGATGAGGGGGATGGGCAGCTCTCTGAAGTACAGCTTCAGGGCTCCGGTGATGATGTTGATGTCCTCGTAAGCGTTGGAGGAAATATCGGCCTTTTCTCCGTCTGCAGAGGAGGACATTTAAAAAATCAATTCTTTTAAAAACACGGGCGACGTTTCCACTTGAGCGTGTGGCGTCAGACACTCACCCCTGTCGAAGGCCAGCTTGACGTCTTCGATCAGCTCGCTGAAGCCCGATATCCTGTACAGACCCTCCGACTGCAGACCTGCAGGAGACAAACCAGGTTTCACCAGCTGCTCTGGCGGAGGACGGTCCTCGCGCCGGAGGACGGTCCTCGCGCCGGAGGACGGTCCTCGCTCCGCCTCACCTCGAGCCTCGATCTCCTGGATGCACATGTCCACCACCATGGGCCTCTTGGTGTTGTGGGCCTTGACCAGCGTGGTCAGGTCGCAGCTGTACACCTTCTTGACGTGCCGCAGGTCCGGCTGGCAGTCGTTGGGGACGACCTTGGAGCACTGCTTGTGGACGTTCAGCCCGCAGTCTGACGGACGGGGAGACAAAACACTGTTACGCCAACGATCAGCGTCCACCTGGGGGACGGCTTAATAGAACGAAGAGGTGAAAACAAATGAGTTTTTATTTTTGTTTTTTGTTAGCTCGCTGGGAACCTCGGTCGAGGAAGTACCAGGAAAGGACCTGGTGGCGGGACGTAGTGGACAAACCTCAAAATTGTCTTTGTGGCAAAGTTGACTTAAAGTGCCGACTCAGATGGTCACCCACACACTGATGGTGGCTCTGACTGTTTCTAAGCACGAGTCGACAGCAGCAGTGACTAACTTCCACCAGCTGTCACCGAGGAGGAGGAGGAGGAGGAGGAGAAAACTAAAACATGCAACTTTTTGAAAACAATCCGGTTCCATGTCCACGGAGACGGGGTGGAAATGCAACTTTTTGAAAACACCCCGAGCGCGTCTCCGTGGAAACGGTTTCTGAAAAAACGATTCGTCTCCGCGCAAACGGTCCAAAAAAAAAAACTATTTTTTAAAAACGCACCAACTCCGTCTCTATGGAAACGGAGGGAAAACGCAACTTTTTAGAATACGCTTCGACTCCACATCCGTGGAAACTGTTTGCCGTAGTAAATAGTTTTGTCGGGTTTCTCTCTGCTAAAAGCACCTCGGAATAACTGTGTTGTACGTGGTGCCATATAAATAAAGTTGAACTGAATTGAACAGTTGTTCTGCACGTGCTCAGTAGACGCACGACCAGAACAGTGTTTCCTCCAGAGTGTCATGGCTCCTGGGACTTTGTAGTTTGATTTTGACTGTAATAACATACAATAACATACATAAATCCAATAATATTATGCAGTATTTATTGTATTTATACCAGTACGGTACTCGTTACGTTGTGGTGTAAACGGGGTGTCGGCCATGACGCCTACTTACCTGCACACTTCACTCCCTGAGCGATCAGCCCCCACATGAAGTTGGCACAGTACTCGCACCAGTGCGGACCTCTGAATGTGTGAACCTGATTTTTTTTTTTTTTTTTTTTAAAAGACAGGGAAATACACAATACCTGAATGAGAACGGAACAATAATCTTCATTCTGCCCTGATGAGCAGCAGGAGAGTGACGGAGACACAATGTGGACGAGGACGGAGGTTAATCTGCTCCTTTATTGTACAAATTGACTTTTTATAATGAAATGCTAATAGCCTGTGTGCGCGCGTGTGTGTGTGTGTGTGTGTGTGTGTGTGTGTGTGTGTGTGTGTGTGTGTGTGTGTGTGTGTGTGTGTGTGTGTGTGTGTGTGTGTGTGTGTGTGTGTGTGTGTGTGTGTGTGTGTGTGTGTGTGTGTGTGTGTGTGTGTGTGTGTGTGTGTGTGTGTAAAGCCCTCACTGGATTCAATCATGTGTGTTTCTTCATGCTCTGGTCGCTCTGCGGCGAATTTGAATAAGACCCCCGGAGCTGAATCAGCGCTTCTGCACGCACACACACACACACACCACCACACACACACACGCACACACACACTCACCTTGAAGTTGTGGACCTTCTCGTACTTGGGCATCAGGTCGCTCTCCCTCAGCGTGGCTCTCCGCACCAGCGACGTGAGCTGTGAAAGGGCAAAGGATCTGATTGGTTGCCAGAAGGCGGAGGCGGGGGAGGCGGGTTTGGCCGGCGCCCGGGCGAGACGCGCTCCGGCGGGCTCCGGCTTTCTCTTCACCGCGCGCGACTCCCGGCTCGGCATGTCGGACCTGCAGACGGCAACTCGGGACGGGGCGTTTGAGAACGGGGAAACAATCCTCGACCTGGACGCTACCGGGGACGAGAGGGAATCAACATCACCAGCGTGGCGAACCGAGTCGCTGCAGACCGGCCGATCAGATCACAGGTTCGACGCTGCGATCCCAAAAAGAAACGGGCCAGGTCAGATGAAATCTCCACGGAAGAGCAGCGCAGAGGTGCAGCAGCCGATCCAGCCCACATGGCTCTGAGCTGCTCTCCTCCGCTGGAGGAGGAGAGACAGGAGGGGGAGGGGGGAGGGGGGGGAGGAGCCCAGCAGGTCGCAGTGAGAGGAGGAGGAGCGGCCAATCAGGAGGCGGCCATGCTTGTTGCTCCCCACCTACTCTACATTCCTCTTCTCCGTTTTGAAATCTCCGACCACAGCCGGAGGTGATCTTCAGTTTATTTTTTGGGGGGGAACAAGACGTGGAATAAATCTTGTTATTGAGGAAGGATTGAGAAGCTTAAAGCTTCCGGAGATATTCGACAATCAAAGAGAACACGGGAAACACGCCGTCTCCATGGAAACAGAAGCAAGCTACTTTATCGAACGCGCTCCGACGCCGTCTCTGCGGAAACGCAGAACAGTGCAATTTTTGGAAAATGCACCGACACACAAAATGCGAAAACGGAGCAAACTTTTTGGAAACCCCCAGTCCCCGTGGAAACGGGAGAAATTGCAACTTTTTGAAAACGCCCCAACTCTATGGAAACGCAGAAAAACGAGCTTTGTTTTAAAAAAAAAAAAACACCCAGACTCCGCATAAATGGGAGAAAATACAACTTTTTGAAAACGACCAGACTCTGTGAAAACAAGGCAGAAATGCATTTTTTAAAAGAAAAAAAGAAAAATGTCACCGACACTGTCTCCGTGGAGAAGTTTGAAAAACACTCAGATTCCACAGAAACGGGAGGAGATGACTTTTTAAAAACGCCCCGACGTCGTCACCATGGAAACGGGACAAAATGCAACTTTCTGAAAATGATTAGACTCCGTATTTGCCCATGTCATTCACACGTTATGTTGGGAGGGGGGGGGGGGGGGGGGGGGGGGGGGCATCATCCAACACGAGGTGTGATAAATCCCGTTACTGCAGGAGGGATTTATAAGCTTACAGCTTTGTGGGATTTTTAACAACTACCCAGAACAACGGCTGCCTTCTGACCACAGAAACGTGACTGAAATGTGGGATTATAATTGGATTTCTTTCCGATGCCAGCACAGCCTGTATGTGCAACACGGGGAACATTTCCGAGTGGTTATTGTTGTTTCATTATTTACGGGTGTTTCGGTTCAACACAAAGCAATATCTGGGAGAAGTCTAATCCCAATCCGGCTTTCTGTTTAACCCCTCGTAAAGCGCAGATTACGTGAAATCTGAATTTCCTCACGGTATTTGCCTCCGTGTGAGAACGGCCGGACCGCTTCGTCTGCAGATTCGCCCCATTATGGAAAGGCATTACCCCCCCCCCCATCTCACACACGCAGTGATGTATGAGGCGGTCATGCACTGGAGGTCATACGAGGCCTCGGGAGGCAGAGCTGTTAAACGCATTGGACACACGCCGGCCTCAGTGTGTGTGTGTGTGTGTGTGTGTGTGTGTGTGTGTGTGTGTGTGTGTGTGTGTGTGTGTGTGTGTGTGTGTGTGTGTGTGTGTGTGTGTGTGTGTGTGTGTGTGTGTGTGTGTGTGTGTGTGTGTGCACGACTGCAGGAGTGAACATTCCCATGAGAAAAGCCTCACATCTCCGCTCGCTCCCCAGCTGAGGAAGAATTAATGAACCAACAGCACCTTTTTTGGTAGATAAGGGTTTCCTGCAGGCAAATCGCTGTTATGTAATTTTACTGCAGAGCCGCTGGCGAGAGGCCATCTCCTCCTCCTCCTCCTCCTCCTCTTTCTTCACCTTCTTCCACCATGCTCCTCAACTCTCCTCCCTCCATCCTGCTGCTGCTGCATTCACAGCAAACTTTCCACACCTTCGGCCTCATTTGAATTCCCGGGACGGACCGCAGTGGCAATGCCGGGGACGTGACGGGATGGGGTGTGTAAATGCGTGCGCCTCACCCTCTCCTCGCTGTGGAGGCGGTCTTTGGCCGGAGCCGGCCCGTCGGGAGCCTCGGGGCTCAGGGGGAGGAGCTTCTTCAGGGTGGGCTCCTGGTTCAGGGTGGTGTAGCCCACGTGCTCGTAGATGGGGTTGATGGTCATCTTCGCGATGTATTCTGCAGCCTGGCAACCGCAGCAGACAAAGCAATCACCGACAAGCCGGATCGGGAGTGCAGGGTTAAAGCCGGCTGACGTGAACCGACACACACACACACACACACACACACACACCTTCGTCTCGATGTAGAGTGTGATGAGGCCGTCGGTAACCAGGTCGTGGATGGATTCAAACCTCTTCTCCCCAACGAAGTGCTTCCCATCGTGGTAGAGACGGAAGTTCCTGGTCTGGTTCCCAAACCTGGGGCAAAGGAGGGGGGGACGGGGGACGTGAAACTGCGTTCCAGAAACGTCTCCCCGTTTACACGGCAATGTTTGGAGCACGATGTCCATTTCCACGGTAACGGCAGAAGCGCTGACAACGACCCTAAAACCACCAATTAACAAGAACACCGCAGCGAACAATAAGCATTTATTATGTCCAATAATGGTGATTCTCTAGTGCAGCACAAAACAACCAACCATTTTATTTTGAAATGAGAAATCACATCGAGACGCGGAGGCTGAAACTGGGCCAGCACGTTGTCAGTATCGGAGTCGATGACACGGCATCGTCACATCATTAACCCAAAAGCCCAACCTTCCCGTTTCCGCCACTCAGACTGGGATTCTAGTTTATGGAGGGGTATTTATGGAAGGTAATTAGAAGCTGGGCAGGTGGAAGAATGACTCCACTATGAATAGACGGAAGTGACCCCAAAACCAAATCCAAAGTAAGCCAAGCACCCATTTAAAAGTGTGACACCTACTCGGAGACTGCCACAGCTCACACTGAACACTCCGTGTGTGTGCGTGTGTGTGCGTGTGTGTGTGTGTGTGTGTGTGTGTGTGTGTGTGTGTGTGCGTGTGTGTGCGTGTGTGATGATTTTCTACATTAAATAAGTGGCTTTTCAAACGTCTGTGCCATGGAGGTAAGGACGAGACCCATCCAAGATGGCCGCCGAGCTGCTTAGTCTCTCGTGTGGTTGTTTCTAAGGCGCCGTTTCCACAACATTTTCGAGTGAAAACCTTCATAGTGATTCGGGCATTTGTTCACACGACAACAGTGTTCGGTGAAAACACAGCTTTTTGAAAATGGATTTCAAGGCTGGACTTTTTGAAAACACGCCAGTCTCCGTAGAAACAGGAAAAAAAAAAAACGCAAATTTGGGAAAATGCTCCGATTCGGTGTCCGTGGAAATGGGAAAACCCAACTTTTTGAAAATGCTCAGATTCCGTCTTCCTGGAAACACGCAACTTTTTGAAAATGCCCCGACTCAATCTCCATGGAATCATGCAACTTTTTGAAAAGACCACAACTCTGCGGAAAAGAAACTACTTTTTGAAAACGCTATGAACCCGTCTCCATGGAAACACACAACTTTCTGAAAACCCTCCAACTACATGGAAACACACAACTTTTTGAAAACCCTCCGACGACATGGAAACCCACAATTTCTTGAAAACGCTCCGAGTCCATCTCCATAGAAACGAGACAACTTTTCTAATGTTTATATCGTATTGTTCTACGTGCGCAGGAGTGCGTGGTTTCATCACAAAGCACAACCAACAGCACCAACTTGTGGCCCGGCATGCTAACTACATTTCTAAAACGTTGGCGTAACAAAAAAAGCAAAAACAACGCGTTTTCCCTGGAAACGTTGGCGGCAATGCTGGTTAATGACAGAGTGCAGGTTTAAATGAACTTTATGCAACAGTTTAGCCGCTCTGTGGACGTATTCTCAGTACCAACCTGAGAGCGAGTGTGTACGTGCCGGGCTGCCGCTGACTCTCTCTGATGAGGTAGCTGCCTTCGGCCTGACTCAGTAACTGATCGGCGTCCTCTCTGGAGATCATGCCGTGGTACCTGGACGCAGGGGAGGCGAGAGGACGAGCGTCACAAAGACAATCCCAGACTGGGGGCGGCGGAATGAAAGCACAAGGCAGATTAGACTTACTCTCTCCCGTAGTATTTGGGTCTGTTGTCCACCTGCAGGGAAAACATCACACGGGTGGAGCAGAAATGAGTTTTCACACAGGCCATTACTGAAGTGTGTGGGCAGAGAATACTGCACGGGTCAGAGCAGAACGTCGTGTCGATCGCTCCGAAAACTGCCGTCACGACAATAAATCCACAGGAAAAACTTGCTACGGAGACGTCTTTTCACAAACTTTTCTCAGTACGAGTTCCCGTCAACACACAATAACACGTCATGCTACACAAAAACAGGACAAAGTAATATGCGGAAACGCACAATGACACACAAATAACTAAAACAAAATAACACACAGAAACACAATACACAAAATGATATAATAAAATACAATAATGGACATAAATGCGCAAAAAAATTGAAGATAACACACAGAAACATACAACAATACATAAATGACACTCAAAAACACACAATACACAAAAAAGAATACAGAAACACAATAATGAAGAAATACATAAATTACACACAACACAGAATAATCACATAAATAACACACAAGACTCAAATATGCAGAAAAACACAAATATTATATAATCACACATCAAAAACACAGCAAAACGACACAAATAACACAAAATATACAATAACACAACACAAAAACAGACAATACATAAATAAAACTGACAAACAACTCACAATAACACACAAAAACACAGTAATAATACACAAATAACACACAACAAGTGATAACAAGGAAAAGCACAAACTAACACACAAACATTAAACAATAACAGAGTAAACCTTGAGTGTGTAGAGCAGAAACAAACAAACAAACAAACAAACAAACAAACAAACAGGATTTCTGTTCGTTCTGCTTCAGAAATGATGAAATGAAGTGAAACAGACTGAAACGCGTCACACATCTTAAACTGTTTAAGCCTGAAGAGCCTGTTGTAGCTTGGCGCTCCGCCAAAATAAAAGTGCACTCAACCTTTCTAACAACTGTGTCCTCGTGTGCCTCACGGGCCCGTTTACATGCGTGGAGTCACTGAAATAACTTTTCAAAAAGACAACTTTTTGGAAATGCTTCAACTCCTGCTCCGTGGAAACAAGGGAAAATGTAACTTTTTGAAAGAGCTCCGACTGTGCCTCAATGGAAAAGGGGGAAAACGAAACTTTTCTGAAACGATCCATCGCCACAGAAACAGGGGAAATAGCAACTTTTTGAAAAAAGCTCTGACTGGGCCTCAATGGAAACATGGGAAAAAGCAACTTTTCTGCTAGATCTGTCTCCTCGGAAACGGCGGAAAACACAACTTTTTGAAAATGCTTATACTCCATCCCCGTGGAGATGAGGAAAACGTAACTGTTTAAAAACGCTCAGACTCGAGTCTCCGTCGAAACGTGAGACAGCACATCTTTTAGAAAATGCTTCAAGTCCATCTCCGTGGAAAACGCCTCTTTTTGAAAAAGCTCCGACTGTGTCTCCATGGAAACGGGGGAAAACGCAGCTTTTCTGAAACGATTCGTCGCCACGGAAAACGGAGAGGGAAATGCCAACTTTTTGAAAACACTCAAGACTCAGTCTCAATGGAAAATGTTTTGCTTGAACTGTTGTCGTGGAAACGGACCCCCCCCCCCCCTCCCCAAAACACATAAAGACGTGAAAATTTTGTGGCGTCAACAAAGCCAAGGCGCCAGCTGGTAGACCGAATAGACCGTGTCCAGGACGCTGGTCTTACCTCACAGGTACAGGTGAGTCTGCGTGGATGCGGCGCCTCCTGCTGCAGCTGGTACACTGCCACACAAATCATTCACAGAAATCAGATCGCCGCCACAATAAAAGCAAACACGGGGAGAACGTGCGCGTGAGTGGTGCTTACAGTACGACTTCCACACAGGCGGCCTGTACTCGTCATGATCTGAGGACAGAAACACATCAAGATCGACTTTACCACAGCGCCCCCATGTGGACGATGTAGGTCCAAAGAGCAGTGAGAGCTGTGACAGATTTTAGTAAGAACCGCCTGTAAATGTGCAGGTTAATGGTTGTTCTGCTTTAACATCCAGAGTCTGGAAAACTTCCTGCAACATTCAATTATTTTTAATAACCATGATACGGTTTAACAGAAAAGCCTGACGTTATCTAATAACTGAGGAAAATGAGTGAGATTTATATTCTCCCAATCAAGAATAATACACAAAAACACAAATAATGACATACAACAAGACAAAAATAACACACAAAAAAGGCACAACAATACAAACAAAACACACAAATAACAAAGAAAATGCTGAATAATGCTAAATACACACAAAAACTAAATTTCACAAATGACACTCAAAACCACAATGACACAGGAAAAAATGGACAAAAACACAAAACTAACATACAATTAGACACAAACTATTTAACAACACACACGACAACAAATAACGTAATACGGGATTAAAAATCACAGAGCGCATGAAAACACAGATAACGCACAATAAAACACAGAACGACACATAGAAACACAAAATATTACACAATAACACACAGAATACTGCATTTAGACACAAAAAACACACAATAAAGCATGAAAACACACAATAAAGTATGAAAACGGATTAATCCAGGTGTGAGATGAGACTCTTACCAAACACATTTAAAGCCATCGCGAGTCCGGCGATGAACAATGAGCCAGCAGATCCAGATCTCCTCCACACGGTCCAACTTCAAACCCTGAAAGGCACGAAGCGCAGACGGCATCGCGTTTAACGGAATAATCTCCGGGCTGCGTGGATTAAAGGTTCCGAAGAGAAATAATCTGAGAAGCGCTGAAACAAACAGAGGAGGTCGAGGCTAGCGTTTAGCGCGCGGCGGGACTTCAGTTTGCTGCGGATAAAACTGGATAAAATGAACCAGTTTCCGCCTCGGAGGCGGGGAAACGTGGTGTTTGGGACGCGGCGGCACCGCGGCGATCTGGGAAGAGTTCAACCGGGATTGAAAACCGCCGCGAAACCAAAGCCGGGGAGAGAATAAAACCGAAAACTCACATCACATCCAGTCTGCCACGGGACGCCATCTTTGGCTGGTCACGTGAGCAGGCCCACCCTCTCGCGATGGTAACCATGGTAACAGACCACGACGAATGGTGGGCGGCGGGGGGATCGGGAGGAAGAGGAAAAGGAAGAGGAAGAGGAAGAGAAGGAGGAAAGAAGGAGGACAAAAACACACAGTAATACACAAAGTAAAAAAAAAACCACAATAACAATAAGAACAACATACAAAATCCCACACGAGCACACAAAGGACACACAATAAGTTAGTTACTCAAAAACACAAAGAATACACTGTAATGCACAACGGAAAAACACACAAATAACACCCCAACACATAAATAATACACAATATTGCCCAAACAAACACACAATAATACATAAGTTATATACAATAACACATATACAATACACAATGATGCACAGTAACACACTAACACAGGGAAAACTGAAGAATAACACGCAACAGCATACAAACACATAATACGCAGTAACACACAAAGAACGTACAATAATAATTAATTACAGAAAAATACATAAATAATACACAATAATGCTCAATAACACACGATAGAAAAACACATAAATTACACAATAATACATACAATGGCATTCAAAACACATAATACACAACAACACACGAAAGATAGGATAAATACAACAATACACAAACAACACAATTGCAAACAAAAACAGACAACACACCAAGAGCACGCAATGACATTTAATTACACAAAAACACAGAAATAATACACAATAGTGCACAATAACACACCACAGATTATATAAATAACACACACTAAAACATAAATAATACACAATGTCAAAAAAACACACAAAACCACTTAATAGAAAATACACAAAAACACACAGTAATACATGAATAATATACAATAACACATATACAACACACAATAATGTACAGTGATACACTAACACGGCAAAGACAAGAAATCTGATAAATAATAAAAATGAAACACACAATAACACACAATAACACACATACTCAATAGAATCAGTGTATATAGGCAAATCAAATGTCGTGTTTAACTGGAAATGAGGTTGGATGGTCAGTCGCCGACAACCAGATGGTTTCATTGCACCGTGTGACTCGGCCAGCAGGGGGCAGCAGCAGGTCGTTCTGGAGCTGATCGGCTGCTGCACCAGTCGCTCTCCCTCTGCGGGGTATCCTCCATTAAACACTCGAGTCTCCCAACTGGGAGTTTTCCACGAGGTGACATGAATCATGGTATCGAATGTAATTAAAGGCCTCGTTAACTTTGGACTCAAGCCGTTATTAAACCGAATCCGCAAAGCGTTTAATTATGTGCTGTGTTACGACACCAGAGATCCCAATGCCCAGACATGAAGCACATCGGGGCAGATTATTCACATTGAGCGGAGAAAGGCTGCTGAAGAAGGATGTTTGCTTTGTTGATCTCAGTCAAATCGCCTCGTCTCCTTCTGTGTCGTCGTGTTTGTAGCCAAAGCAGAATCTTATCCACTTTCAAAAAGCTTCAGCGTCAGTTACTAGGAGAGGACGTGGAGCTTGAGACTTGCTGGATTAACATTTTCCCAATAATTCCAATGATCGGTTAAGTTTTTCCCGACAACTGAAAAAAATCATTTCGGAAAAGTTTTTCATTTATACAGCGAATGTTTTGAAAATGACGGAAACGACCGGGACGCTGAAAACGGGTGTAGTTGGCATGCCGGGCCACGAGTTGGTGCTGTTGGTCGTTCTTTGAACTGAAACCACACACAATTGCGTGCAGAGAACAACACGCTCCGAACATTAACAACGGCGCCTACTGAGCATGTGCAGAAGAACCATTTACTACGATCATGATGCAGAGTTTGGTTTCTATCGACTTGGTGCGTTTTCAAAAAGTTGTGTTTTCACCCATTCCAAGGAGACGGAGCATTTTCAGAAAGGTGCATTTTCCCCATTTCCATGGGGATGGAGTCAGAGCGTTTTCAAAAAGTTACATGCCAGGTCACAAGTGGGTGCAATTTGATTGTTTTTGCAATAATTTTTTTTTTTAAAAAACAGTTCGGAGTCGGAGAGTTTTCAAAAAGTTGCGTTTTCCCTCATTTCCACAGAGATGGAGACAGAGCGTTTTGGAAAAGTCCCCCCCCCCCGTTTCCATGGAGATCGCGCATTTTCAAAAAGCTGCATTTTTCCCAGTGTCCATGGAGACGGAATCAGGTTTTTTTTTTGTTTTTTTTAAAAAGTTGCCTTTTTGGTTGTATAAATTGACCCCCGAGACTCAAGTTTTCACTTGAAAAACGTTGCCGGGTGACTTTCACACTCTGGGACGCCGACAGACGAGCATTTTATCCAACGTCCACCGACACGTCAGGTTTTCCAGTCGTCACAAACTATATTTCCTCCCCTTGTTTCGTCCTGCGTCGTTAAAGAATCTTAGGTAATTACATGTTCCTGAATCCTCTCCGAGACAAACTTTTATTTAGTGTCTCGCCCTTGATTCTCTGGCATTAGCAGGATCTACGGCGGCCCGGAAGGGTCAACACAAAGTACAAAAGTCCACAAGACAATCAGAAATTCAAATTCCACCCAAACCCAGCAATGTGTCTGTCCCCTTTGCTTGTAATGAAACGTCCGGAAAATGGCACAAATGTCATTATTCACCTGAATGGGATCTATTTCTCGCTGGTTTGTAGAAGACGATGTAAAATCTTGACGATACGTCTTTATTGTGAAGGGAAAGTCTGGTTGTGCAGGTTTTTATTTCCACCGTCTCCTCGAATCTAATTGAATTGAATCGAGCACAATCAAGCCTTTTTATTTTAAATTTAGATATTTGTGGTCTAAATTTGATACTCGTCTTTTATAGACTGTGGTTTCTTTTCATATAAAGTTAAGGGAACATCAGCGGAGCGACTTTCCGCCACGGATACTTTGTGAACACAGAACCCAAGAGAAATGAATCCCCCCCACCACCACCACCATCTCCTCCACCGTCGTCCACACAGCACCGCCATTGTGCTGAAAAGGCGCTTCCTGTCTTCTTCGGGTTGTCCCCTGCTGGGACTGAAGGCTCCTCTGTCCCGTTCTCAGCTTCCCCGTTCCCACCGGTGAATAAGAAGTTGGGAACGTTCCAGTCGATGTGTATTTTATTTTTTTTTAAACCATCTAAACGTGCGCCGTGGACGGACGGGTGGTCTCGTTACGCGGACGGATCAGGTGCGCGGCGGGGAGACCCTCCGTCTCGATGTCCTGGGATGGACTTCTTTTCGCTGGGCCGGGTTGGAGTGTGTGATGTCTGACTCCCCTCTGAGCTCACATGATGACACGGGGAAAGCAATGACTGGAATGTTGGCTGTGCAGATTTCCACACACATAAAGCTCAACTGCAAGCAGACACACGCCAGTGTGTGTGTGTGTGTGTGTGTGTGTGTGTGTGTGTGTGTGTGTGTGTGTGTGCGCATCTTTAATCCCTGAAAAAGGCTGGCAGTGACGGATGTTTCCCAGACACACCTCTTCCTTCTCCCTTTTTCTCCTCCTCTGCTTTTTTTTTTTTTTTTTTGTTGCCCTCTCTGGCCTGTCTGACTCTCTTGTCCGTCCATCCATCCCATAATTTATTTGATGGTCGACTCCTTTCTTTTGCAAGAGGAGGGGGAAAAAAAAAAGAAGAAGAAAAGACTTCATGATTTAGACAAAGACATAAGCTTCTTATGCTGTCTGCCTCTCCTCCTCCTCCTCCTCCTCCAGCTTTTCCTCCTCGTGACACACAGACACATAACCTCGTAGCCTCCAGGCGGTATATTTAAGGAGGTATGTAAAGTTCGTCTTTTCTTTGTAAAGCTTGGAGAGACGAAGACACGGGGGGGGGGGGGGGGGGGGGGGGGGGGGTCTGGTTCCCCTTTACCACGTTTTTGCATCATTTATTTACGCTTCAGAGAATTTCCGCATTTACACCACAGCGTGTCGAAAAACATGTAGTTGGCATGCCGGGCCACAAGTTGGCGCTGTCGGTTGCTTTTGTAATGAAACCACACACACACACACACACACACACACACACACACACACACACACACACACACACACACACACACGTGCGTGGAGAGCGCAACACGCCATGTCCGTTACCAACGGGAGTCGACGGGACATTCGAGTGGACAGACGACCGAGCGGGGTTGTTGCCCGTTGTTGTTGTTGTTGTTGTCGCCGTACTGAGCATGTGCAGAACAACTGGTCACTACTGGCCCGATGCACATGAGCAGGAGCAGCGGCGGAGTGTGAGCGTTTCC
The DNA here is from genome assembly GCF_963383615.2 of Lipophrys pholis. Taxonomy (NCBI): domain Eukaryota; kingdom Metazoa; phylum Chordata; class Actinopteri; order Blenniiformes; family Blenniidae; genus Lipophrys; species Lipophrys pholis. The sequence continues at coordinate 17,479 of NW_028292329.1, forward strand.
CCGATCCCACGCCGACTTACACCTTAAGTTAAACCAGTCCCGCACTCATTTTACCCAACTGTGATTTGTATAGTTTTTAAGTTTTTTGTTTAATTTGGTGTTTTCTATTTCTTCATACCTTAAGATTTTTTCTTGTGTGACTACAGCTTTGCTCTAATCTGGCACATTCGCAATTTGTGTACGCCTGTTCACGAATGTGCGTTGTCCCGATTCCAATACATAAGCGAATGGAATAAATAAACTGGAAGTGGTCGTCGTGTAAACGCCGCCCCGCAGGCTGCAGGTGTGAGGGCTTCATTTCCCGCCGAAATCCCCCCCCCCTCACGCACACACACACACACACACAGGAATGAACAGAATCAGCCCAAAGGCGCTGATAAAAAGAAAAAAGGCCGTTCCTCGCCGGCTGCTTCCTGCGGCGAGGAAGGACGGAGACGCTCAAGATTGCGTGACGTTTGACTGATGGGGAAGAGAAAGCGTGGCCGTCCTGCTTCTGCACTTTTCGGAGTGAAATCAGCTGTAACACACCGTCCCTCCTTCACTCCGCCCACAACATACAGGCCCTCCATTCTTGGATTCTTTTTTTTTTTTTGTTTTTTTTCTTTCTTTCTTTCCTCCTCCATTCACTCCAGCAGGACGTCCACGAGTCAGACGCACTCTCTCCCTGTTTGGACAAGAACTTAATACCAAACGCTGGACTGCTTTTTTTCCTGAAAATTCCATCCGGGGAACAGGACTTAACTTGAGACTTTCCTATTTCTCTCTTTTCTTTCTGGTGTTTTTTTTTTTTTTTTTTTTTTTATGGATCACACAGCCTGACAAGAGACGGAGAGGCTTTGCCCTGAAGGTTTCTGGGACAGATAAAAGAGGCAGAGAGGAGCACAGCTGCTGCGGGAGCAAAAATACTGATAAAGGAAAGCAAAGGAAGTGCACCAAGTGTGAAGGGCGAACGGCGGAGACCGACCGCCAAGGCTGGAGGAGCGACGGGGAGATAAATGCGAGCGGCGGAAAATACAGCGGCGGGGGGATATTTCAAGCCGAAGGCCGGGGAAGATAAGTGAAGACAAAACTGGAGCGGAGGCAAGTGGCCGTTTAGAAGACACCTGACCATGAGCGGGGGAACGGAGGTGCGGCGAGGGCCGAGAGCAGGGCTCCTCTGAAGACGACACGGGGGTGACCAGCTGGACGTCCCGCACCAGGAAGGGGAGAGGATTTCCTCATCATGTTTTATTCAGCCCATTTCCCAAACCCCAGCAGCCCGTGCCAGAAGAGCAACTTCGTCCCAGGGTAGAATGAAGAGAGGAGCCGACGGATATCTGCCCTGTCTGTGAACGGAAAGAATCCAAAGCTTTTCCCTTTCGCCTCCACCTGCTCTATTTAAAAAAAAAAAAAAAACATCTCCTCCCCGCCCTCCTCCTCACTATGTGGATACCAGCTGTCCTCCTATGGATGCTTAAAATCTGCAATTTGTGCTCGGGACAAGACTACGCGGACTACTACCAGACTGGAAACATGGGTACAAAGGTAAGGCGCGTCGTCGAACACCCCGCCGCCCTTTAAAGTCGCCCGTTCGTATGCGTGACGACACGAGACTAGAACAGCTCACGCTGGCGCCACAGCAGCGGTGACCTTCCATCTTTTACGAAATGACAGCGCGCCGCAGCGGTGCCGGCTAATAGAGGTAATAGCCGTGTTTCCGCAGTTTAAAGGGTGGGAAATTTTAATAATTTGCTTTATCGGATTGGAGTATATCGGGTGTCACACGTCAGCCTTTCATATTACGGCCGACAAAACCTTAAAGAGTCTTTAGGACGTCGAGACCAAGTGATTAAGGACGGTGTCATCGGCATACAAATTCACTTTAGAAAGTCATTTGGTCAAACTGCATCAATGCTTTCAGAACATTTCATCCTGGTTGATCTAAACTGGACCTAGAACCAGTTTAAAACGTTGGACGAATGAAACTGGGGAGTCTTGGAATATCCGAAAGAAATTACTTCGGGTTAAATATCTGACCTCCAAGTGGCAGATTATGACAGTTGACGCAGTTTCCGTGCGACGACTCGGTGTCCAGTTCTTTGGAAATGTGCAATCGTTTTCTTTTGTAAGTCGCTACCGGCGTGAGGGAACAGTTTCCAACTTGTCAAACTGAGTCACAGGGTACCGTCGTGTTACCGCCAAAGCAGCCGGTCATTCCCTTCTGAAGAAGTCCTGAGTGGAAGGAGATCTTCAGGTTGAATGAATGAGTGAAGTTCGGTTTCGTGGCTGAAGCTTTTCAGGGAGACGTCCCCCCCCCCGTTCAGGGTCCCCTGTCAAGACGAGCGGATCTTGTCCAAAGTGTGGGTTCAAGAGACGAGGTGTTTCGGATAGAAGGCAGGCAGTGGAACAAACACATGGGTGTGTAGACATACTTGTGTGTGCGTGATGCCGGACACACCCCGGAGGTTCGTCCATCATGACTTCACCGTCCCTGAGCGATGAGTTCATATCGTTTGAAGAAAACAGATACAGAAGTGTGAGAAGACGTTGTGGAAGAGAGCGAGAGGAGGATCAAACCTGTCGCGTTTATACTGTATGCGTGTATACTTTATGGTATCTTTTTTTTTTTAAAGGGATGTGCTTTAGTGACGGAGAAAAGTTTTCAAACACCAGGTCAAGAAATGTCCCATTTCAAGTGAAAACACAAAAACTTGCGTCCGTCTACACCACGGTGGTTGCTCGGAGCCACGGAAAACCCTTTTGAGAACGGCTGCCAAGGTGGAACTTTTTGAAAAGTTCCCCGTCTCCATGGAAACGGGGGCGAATGCAATTTGGTCAAAACGCTTTGACTCGCTCCCAGTGTAAACGGGGGGAAAACGCAACTTTGTCAAAACGTTTCGACTCCGTCTCCATGGAAACGTGGGGAAAAAAAGAAACTTTAAAGGAAAAAAAAATGATCTGATTCCGTCTCCATGGAAACGGGGGTGAACGCAACTACTTTTTGAAAACGTTACAACTCCATCTCCACGGAAAAGGGGGAAAATGCAACTTTTGGAAAATGTTCCCAGTTCATCTCTATGGACACCGGGTAAAACGCTACTTTTTGGAAAATGTTCCAACTCCGTCTCCATGGAAACGGGGGAAAAGGACACTTTCTGGAAGTGCGGTCCTGAGTAGACAGCGGTAACGCGTATGCGTATGAGCTGTGTTAAACAGTTGTCCTGCTCATGCTCAGTAGAGCCAATAACAACAATGTTTTCCTCCAGAGTGTCATGACCCCCAGTCCGTATCCTCCTGGGACTTGGTACTTTTATTTTGACAGTCACTGTATTAACAATCCAACTTGGTCGTCTGTCCACTAGAATGTCCGCGTTCTCCCTTTGTCCATGTTTATAGAACATACTCACTATCTCGTTTTCAGCTTTTTGTCTCGAAATGTTGTGTAAACGGGGCCTCAGACAGGACAGCTGAGGGGAGAGAGAAACGCTGATGGAGAAGAGATGGATGGAGAGAAGCAGACGTGGAGGAGGCGGGGGGGGGTTGGGGGGCAGACCGAGGAGATAAAAGCAGAGGCTGATAACACAGACAGTGATCTGGCTTCTGTTTAGGTAATGCCAGCTGTGCCAGTTTGCCCCTGCTGAGCCTGGGAAACTAAACAACCCCTCTCATTCCCTGGGGGAAGATTTAATGCGCAACACCGAGGCAGGAGCAGCAGCTACTCACAGCCCAGACGACGCAGTAATCCTCCAGCCGAATATCTCTCGCCTATCTCCATGGAGCACAGGAGCCATTCATCCGGCCCGCAGGAAAGTCATTAAGTGTATGAGTCACGGCAGACATGATTTACGGAGGGGTATCTACGATAATCTGAGGGTTCCTGTGCGAGCCGCCAGAATAGTGATGTTGGTGACCTGACAGCCTCTACTTGAAGCAGCTCAGGACACCAAATGCAGCTCTGCACGTTACATCTGCAGACACGTACGAAAACAATCGTATAAACTGGGTCAGATGAGACGGCGCTGACACGTCAGGTACTCCCAGATTAAAACTCTTCACCGGGGCAGGGGGGGATTATATTTTTAAACAAAAGACAAAAAGGAAGCATTAATTACACACTCTGTCTGGATCCCTTGTGAACTCCGGCGCAACAATGAGCGCGTGAAGGTGAGGAGAGGACATGCAAAACTCTTAATAACTGACAGTAGCCACCAGCAACGTGTTGCAACACATTGGGAGTTTGAGGTATTCAAAGTTCATCCCACACAGAGCGGCAGAGCCGACACGGGCAACTCTAATTGTTTTCCTTCCCGAGGAAACGACGACTCGTAATCGTCACACAAGTCAAGCTCATAGAAATATAAAAAATGTTTACACAGTGTCTCAAGTGAGAACGCGCCGTTTTTTTTTTTTTTTTGCCTTTTCATTTCAAAAGTTGTTACGGCGACTCAACTATAAAAGTACCAAGTCCCAGGGGAAGATGAACTCGGAGCCATGACAGTCTCTTATACTTGTTGTCCATCTACTGAGCATGTGCAGAACTATTTACTACGGCCCGTGTTGCGCAGGACCCCGACTGGGGATGGAGTCTGAGTGTTTTCAAAAAGTTGCACCTTGGGAGCCCTTCTCAAAAAGTTGCATTTTCAGAAGGAATGTTTGGCATTTTCACTTGAAATCTTGTATAGGGACCCTAAAACTAAAAGATCGATTCATATTCCCCGAAGGACAAAGCCCGATCGACACAACTCACCCCCCTCCCCCAAAAACAGGACACGTCGATCTAAACCCTAACTCCTAACCCCTAAACCCTAACTCCTAACCCCTAACTCCTAACCCCTAAACCCTTACTCCTACCTCCTAAACCCTAACCCCTAACTCCTAAACCTTAACTCCTAAACCCTTACTCCTCACTCCTAAACCCTAACTCCTAAACCCTAACTCCTCAGTCCTAAACCCTAACTCCTATACCCTAAGTCCTAACTCCTAAACCCTAACTCCTCAGTCCTAAACCCTAAACCCTAACTCCTATACCCTAACTCCTAACTCCTAAACCCTAACTCCAAACTCCTATACCCTAACTCCTAAACCCTAACTCCTCAGTCCTAAACCCTAACTCCTAACTCCTATACCCTAACTCCTCACTCCTAAACCCTTACTCCAAACTCCTAACTCCTAAACCCTTACTCCAAACTCCTATACCCTAACTCCTCAGTCCTAAACCCTAACTCCTAACTCCTATACCCTAACTCCTCACTCCTAAACCCTAACTCCTCACTCCTAAACCCTTACTCAAAACTCCTAACTCCTAAACCCTAACTCCTAACTCCGAAACCCTTACTCCAAACTCCTATACCCTAACTCCTAACCCCTAACTCCTAAACCCTAACCCCTTACTCCTAACTCCTAAACCCTAACTCCTAACCCCTAACTCCTAAACCCTAACCCCTAAACCCTTACTCCTAACTCCTAAACCCTAACTCCTAACCCCTAACTCCTAAACCCTAACCCCTAAACCCTTACTCCTAACTCCTATACCCTAACTCCTAACCCCTAACTCCTAAACCCTAACCCCTAAACCCTTACTCCTAACTCCTAAACCCTAACTCCTAACCCCTAACTCCTAAACCCTAACCCCTAAACCCTAAACCCTTACTCCTAACTCCTATACCCTAACTCCTAACCCCTAACTCCTAAACCCTTACTCCTAACTCCTAAACCCTAACTCCTAACCCCTAACTCCTAAACCCTAACCCCTAAACCCTCACTACTAACTCCTAACTCCTAACCCCTAACCCCTAACTCCTAACCCCTAACTCCTAAACCCTAACTCCTATCCTTTCTGAATGCAGGCTCCAGTGCTGTCAGACGATCAGCCCAGTTTGGACACAGTGACCAGCGTGGATGATTTACTGCAGCTCCTATACCCTGAATACAGTCTGATGCAGCACTGCCTGAGGAAGAAGTCGTTTCACAGCTCCTCCTCTTCCTCCCCATCCTTTCCCAGCTCCTCAGCGAGTCCTTTAGTTCACTCCAACAACCAGGACCTGTGGGGTCGGATTCGGGGGGAAGCTCTGTACAAAGTGGACGGGACTTTGGAAGGTAAACACCCTCCCCCGCCATTGTGACCGCCAAATATCGAAACACTAACGAATGATGTGAATCTGAAGGTGGTCTGAGTGATGAAGGAAGTGCCAACAGCCAGAGTCCAGCTGCATAATCCTGCATGTTTACAGTCATTCTCGAGGAGATCCAGCGAACGTCGTGCCAGCCCAGAGAAGTCTGCGTCGAGGTCGCCAAGGAATACCCAGAATCCACCAGTCATTTCTACCTCCCTCGCTGCATGGCCCTTCATCGCTGCGGCGGATGCTGCAACAACGAGGCTTTTTACTGCACCAACACAAGTTACACACTAGTCAACAAGACGGTACGTAACCCCGGGCAACCTCGTCGTGTTTCTTTCTGCCATTTATACCAATTTGTACCCATTTTTTCAATCTGTATTATCTAACTAAGAACGAAAGTTACAGGTTGAGCCAGACATTTTCAAAAAGTTGCGTTTTTGCACGTAGACAGAGTCAAAAAGTTACGTTTTCTCCAAATGGAGACAGAGTTCAAAAAGTTGCATTTTCCTCTCGTTTAGAAGGAGACTGAGTCAGAGCGTATTTTATTTATTGTTGTTGTTTTTTTTTTTAAAGTTGTGCTTTCCCAATTTACGCGGCGACTGAGCCCGAGAATTTTCGTAAAATCGCGTTTTCCTCCGGTTCCACATAGAGAGGGTCAAAACATTTTCAAAAAGCTGTGTTTTCCTCCGTTTCGGCATTGAAAGAATTGGAGCGTTTTCAAAAAGTTTCTTACATATTTCCCCCCCGTTGGGTCTGGGAGTTTTCATAAAGTTGCGTTTTTCCTGGTTTCCACGGAGTTGGAGTTTTACGCATTTTTAGCAAACTTGTGTTCTTACGCCCCGTTTTCATGGAGACAAAGTAGGAGTGTTCTCGAAAAGTTGCGTTTTTCCCACCGGTTCCCACGGAGACAGGCTCTCAAAAAGTTCCACCTTGGGAGCAGTTTTCAAAAAGTTGTCTTTTCAGTGACTCTGAGCACCGTCGGAGCCCAAATGTCTCCAGTGTGTCTCATATTTGGTAATTTTACGCCAGCATCATGCTTGGGATGTTTACACAAGCAAAATAAAGCTGGCAAAGACAATGAAGCTGGTATCAAATTACAAGAACCTCTCAGAGTATATCGTCTTATATTTCTGGGAGAAGTTGATCCTGGAGAGAGAGGAGCTTAAAACATTCAAGATAAACTTGATGAGTTTCACTTTAGTTCCCACAAATCAAATAAAAAAAAAAACAAAAGTGGAAAAAACACTTCAACCTCAAATATGCTGCGACTCATTGTTGTGTTGGAGTTCACCAGGGGCCATGAGGGAGTCGGATCTTGTTGCTTTCTTTTAGCTCAGTTACGTAACCAGCTCAATATGTCAATGTGATATACCGCCACGCGGCGTTACATAACGTCACAAAAAAAAAAAAAAAAAAAAAAACGCGCAGAAGTATTAAAAGTCCCCCCCCTCGATCACGATGGCGTGCGATCTCCTGATTGAACCCACCCTTTCTCCAGTTGATGCAGCTGTCCCCGCCCAGGATGGACCGCGCCGTCATCACGGTGGCCTTCATCAACCACACCTCGTGCGAGTGCCTCTCCCGGCGGCCGCTGCACTCCATCATCCGGCGGGCGGCGGCAGATCACCTGTGAGTTTGAGTGGCACACACACACACACACACACACACACACACACACACACACACACACACACTGGTGAGTCACGCACCTTTGTTTTCATGTTTTGACGGTAGCGTGTGTGTGTGTGTGTGTGTGTGTGGGTAGGTGTTCCCCTCCAGAGATTCCCTGCGCCTCGGGGTCGTTGTGGGATCCGGTTAACTGCGTGTGCGTCGCCGCGAACGCCATAAACTACTCCATGAGGGAAACAGGTAGGAGAGCATGACTAATGCTGGAAACAACTTCTGTTACAATGGGGGGGGGGGGGGGGTACTAACCTTTAGCTACCTGCTGATACCAACTACCGATACCAGTACTAACCCTCAGCTACTTGCCACTACTAAGTATCGATACGAGTACTACTTGCCGACACCAAGTATCAATACAAGTACTAGCCTTTAGCTACTTGCAGATACAGAGTACCAATATGAGTACTAACCTTTAGCTACTTGCCGATAACCAAGTATCGATACCAATACTAACCTTCAGCTACTTGCTGATACCATGTATCAAAATGAGTATTAATTGCTGATGCCAAGTACCGATACCAAGTATTGTTACAGGTACTAACCTTCAGCTACTTGCCAATACCAAGTATCGATACGAGTACTAAACTTAAGCTACTTGGTGATACCAAGTATCAATAAGAGTACTAAACTTTAGCTACTTGCCAATTACAAGTACCAATACCAGTAGTAACCTTAACTACTTGCTGATACCAAGTATCAATATGAGTACTAACCTTTAGATAATTACTAACGCAGAGTATCAATACGAGTACTAACCTTCAGCTACTTGCTGGTACCAAGTATCAATATGAACTTCAGCTACTTGCCAATACCAAGTATCGATACGAGTACTAAACTTTAGCTACTTACTAATGCAGAGTATCAATACGAGTACTAACCTTCAGCTACTTGCTGATACCAAGCATTGATACGGGTACTAGCCGTTAATTACTCACAGATACTCACTGATATGAGTACCAATTAAATACCATAGCCTAATTTATACTTCATACACAAACGATATGTGAAGCCTATGTGCCGCTGCGAACCACACAGCCTCCGCGTCGACGCTACGCCCACCCCCAGCAGATCTACAGTTTTACAAAAACTTTGCCGCGTAAATGCGAAACTTTTCTGAAACGAAGACGGAAAACCGTTGAGATGAGGAACTTCGGTGAAAGAAGCTCTCAGCGTCACACAAAGCAGTAGATCGTGTACTCCGAGCACAGTGAGGATCCTCCACGAGTTCTCCAAGGAGACGTTTACTGAAAAAGGAGTGTCTTCGTGACTCTTTACTTGTACTATCATGCACTACGCCTTGTTCCTCCAACAATAAACCCATGTCTCTCTTGTTACTTCAGAAATCTCCACCTTGAGGTTTTTGTGTTCTCTCCCTCTCTGGAGAACCAGGGGGCACAAACCAACAGGTACCGACGTATAGGTAGTACCCCTTCGCCCTCGCCCAGCGGAACCCTTTCTGGATATTTCCGAGGAAAACTTTGTGTAGGGATCAATGTAAACAGAGGAGTCCTCTCTGGACTTACCACAGGTATGCGACGGGCTCGAGTGGCGCCCTAAAAAAAGAAAGGAGCAGCCTCAGTGCAGTTCTGACCGCAGTCGCTCTCGACGCTCTGGCGTCCGCAAAGCGATCCCTCCGCCGGGCCGGGCTTTCTGGTGAACGCGGGAACATCCCTCTTACGTCGCGGCGGCGTTCTCGTCTCCTCTCGGCTTCCATCGTGAAGTACGACGCCCATTTAAAGCGACGGCGCGACACAAGACACTCGAATTCATCCGAACCGCATCTGGGAAAAAAAAGAAAGAAATAAAACTCAGGGCATAGCTGAAGTTCACGGTGAATGTCTGCAGTGGTTTTATACATGATCCCCGTCCCTTGTGTGTTCCAGAGGCGCTGGATGTGGACCTGCTGGCTCTGTGCGGGCCCAACAGGGTCCTGGAGGAGTCCACCTGCGAGTGCGTGTGTCAGAACGGACTGACTGAGGCCAGCTGCGATCCGGGATGGAAGCTGGACCACAACACATGTGAGGGCGCGTCTCCGTCCGTAACACCACATGTGTTTTCCAGGCCTTGGGGGGGGGGGGGGGGGGGGGTCAAAAGGTTTCGGTTTCAGGATCCGTTGCTCAAGTCAACGACTGAGATCAGATGAGTGAAACATAAATTCAGAATTGGGAAATTTTGAGAAGTCGAGCAATTAGCCGACAAGTACGGACATGAGCGTCCTGAAGAGTGCCGCTCCAGGCCACGTTTACGCCACTGCGTTCTCAAGAGAGACTTGAAAACTTGCGTGGCTCAAAGAGCAGCTTTTTGAAAAAATGCGTCTCCGTGGAAACGGAGGGAAAACGCAACTTTTCGATAACAGCTACGACTCCGACTCTGTGGAAACGGAGGAAAACGCAACTTTTTAAAGCACGCCATATAAAACGGGGAAAACGCTGGTCATGCGCACCATGGCCGTAGTAAATGTGACGTCCAAAATTTTACGGAATCTTCCAGGGCCTAATATCTTTCTGTGGTGACAATTTGGACCAAATCCGTGCAGTAGTTTTGACGTAATCCTGCTAAAAGACATACAGACAATGATTTCATTCCGTTCTTGGCCGACGTAATAACGGATACCTCCGTCGTGCCATGACTCCCCGTCTGTTTTCTCCTGGACTTGGTACTTTTATTTTGACAGTCGCCGCAATAAACAATCCAACTTGGTCGCCCGTCCACTGGAATGTCGGTGTTCTCCCTAACGTGTGAATCCCCGTCAGGCGAATGCCAGTGTGAAGGCCAGGCCGTGGGGACGGTGTGTCCGGCCGGCCAGCGGTGGGACGGCGAGCTGTGCGGCTGCGTGTGCGCCGCCGACTGTCCTGGAAACCAGCCGCTGAACCCCGACACCTGCCTGTGCGAGTGTAGAGAGAGTCCGCCGTCGTGTCTGCGGCAGGGCAAGAGGTTCAACCCCAACACCTGCAGGTAGGTGCACGCGCACGCACACACACACACACACACACGCACGCACACGCACGCACAAAAAGCCTGTTCTTGGTCTCGAGCCAAAGTGGCCTCGCTCCGTCCTCTTTGTCTGTAGCAAAGACAGATCGTCTCCTCTGGGGGGGGAAATTATCCCAAATATCCTCACTGTGGGTCTCTGCCAAGTAGACTCTTAAGAATCCACCTCGCCTCAAGTCAAACAAGTTAAATATAGACACGCTTCATTACCCCGCCACTTTATCGTACCGCTCATGCATCGGCAGAAACTTAGATTCCCGCGCGTCGTTACCTCTCCAATCCAACGTACGCAGCAGATGGAATAGTTAAACCGCCGATGACTGTCAGACTTCAGGGTTTTGATCTCTGGCGTTAAAATGTTTGGCAGCAAAAAAAAAAAAGTTGAAAAAAAGACTTTTTTTAGACAGTTTATCCAATAAAACAGAATATTGTTTTAACATCTTATGTTGTTATGTAACCTTATGTAACGGTGTGATCCACTAACCTCCGCGATAGAAGATCGTTTACCGGCTGTGTGTCGTGTTTAACATTCTTTGCTCTGTAACACTCTGTAACACACACTGTAACACTCTGTAACATAGTCACACACTTTGTAACTGAGTAACACTTTGTAACACAGTGACACACTCAGAGTAACAAACTCGGTAACACTTAAAACACACTGTTACACACTGTAACACACTGTAACACACACTGTTACACACTTTAACACACTCTATAACACACTGTCACACACTGTAACACACACTGTTACACACTTTAACACACTCTATAACACACTGTTACACACTATCACACACTGTAACACACACTGTAACACACTGTAACACACTCTATAACACACTATCACACACTGTAACACACTCTGTTACACACTGTAACACACTCTATAACACACTATCACACACTGTAACACACTGTAACACACACTGTTACACACTTTAACACACTCTATAACACACTGTTACACACTATCACACACTGTAACACACTCTATAACACACTGTTACACACTATCACACACTGTAACACACTAACACACACTGTTACACACTCCATAACACACTGTTACACACTGTCACACACTAACACACACTGTTACACACTCCATAACACACTGTTACACACTGTCACACACTGTAACACAGTAACACACAAGGTTACGCACACTATTACTGTGAGCGTTGCAGTGTGTAACAATGTGTAACAGAGTGTGTAATAGAGTGTGTAACAGTGTGTTACAGTGTGTGTAACAGTGTTTAACAGAATGTGTAATAGAGTGTGTAACAGTGGGTTACAGTGTGTAACAGTGTGTTATAGAGTGTGGAACAGTGGAACATTGTGTAACAATGTGTTATAGAGTGTGTAACAGAGTGTGTAATAGAGTGTGTAACAGTGTAACGGTGTGTTAGTGTGTGTTACAGTGTGTGTAATAGAGTGAGTAGCACAGTGTGTAGAACAGTGTGGCCGTACACGCGGTAACAGACCCTCTGCAGGGTGTCAGACTTCCACCTGAGACAGCGGAGGTCTCGGTCAGTGCAGCTGGACCTCGGTCCTCCCCGGCCTGGATCCCTGGGACCAGGAGAGTGAGAACCAGAGCTTCTAGAGAAAACCCTCAATGGACACGTCAAGCATTCCACCGGAGGAAAAAGAAGAAAACCTCCTCTGTGTGACCTTTTATGGACATCAGTCCAACTAAACATTGGCGTGTTTTGCATGAGTGTGGCGGTTCCCACAGCCGGCAGCGAGGGATCGGCCTTCCTCTGACCCGAGAGGCCTGCGGAGAGCCCGATGACAGCTGTAGAGCAGACTGAGAAAACACACCCAGACATGAGGCTGATAGGACTCAAGTAGAATCGATGTGGGAAAACCGGAGAGCAGTTCCCTAAATCTTCTGGCCGGGATAGTTTTATGGGACTCTTGGAGGAGAAGTGGGATTACAGAGGACAGGGCGAGCCCCGATGCAGTGGTTGTCTCATGTAATCCCACGAGCTCGTACCCGGACTAGCGTCCATTCCTCTTCATCTCCCAGCGTGGAGTTGTATAGATTTCCAAACACAGGCGCACATTCTTCGGGTTGTTTTGTCTTATTTGTCCGTCCGACATCTGGTCACAGGAGGAGGTGCGCTCGGGATCACACACGCTCCGACTGTATTTTTGAACTGTGTCCCTACAGGAAGAAGAAGAAGAGGAAAAAAAAAAAAAAAACACACACACACCCTCTTCTTCTCACACAGAGCCTTTTCATGCACTTGGATCGGGGGTTTTACCCAAAAGGGATGTGAGGATCTGAACAATCGGTCGTCCGCATGCCAAGAGAATAGAACCCCCCCCCCCCCCCCCTCCCCCCCCTCCCCTCCCCCGTGTCCCAACTTAAAACCCTGATTTTGTGTTTCTAGCTGTTACAGGTTGCCGTGCAGGAAGCCCCGGCGAGCGTGCCAGGCCGGGTTCTACTACAGCCACCAGGTCTGCCAGTGCATCCCCGACTACATGAGGCCGGAGTGGAAGTGACGGAGCGACGACGGGGGGGCCCGGCTGCCACGAGACGCACCTCCGACCTCCGCGCGCGGCGGGACAAAAAAGCCTCGGCCGGAAGGCCGGGAGCCGAGCTGCTTATTTACTATGTACCGACTTTGGAGAATAAAAAAAGAAAAAAGAAAAAAAAAAGGAAGAAAAAAAAAAAAAAAGAAGCAGACTTTGAAAAAAAGAAGCGTCAACAAATGAGGGATCAGAGCTTCCCAGGGAGGACGGAGGAGCCACCCACATGGAGTCAACAAGGACATGGACGACTTTTAACCCCTCTTCCCTGACGGTGGCTTCTACCCACCCCCCACCCCCACCCCCACCACCCCAACCCCAACCCCCGGCCGAGGGGACCGATCCGAGGCGAGACGTGTCGGAGCAGGAAACCCGACCTGCCGCCGGAGCTCGCTGGGAAATGGAAAGTCGAATAAGATAATAACAGAGCAGTCTCCACACTCTTTTTCTTTTCTTTTTCTTTTTTTTTTTTTAAAAAGAACAGAATACAATGAGCTTGAGGCTTTGGCAGCCTGGAGCGCGAGGGATATGTGAGGAGCTATTTTAGAGGAGTCATGTGATGTTTGCTGCTGCTCCTTGAACAATGGGCGCAGGCTTTTTAACACAGTGGAAGTTTGGATTTCTTTTAGCGCCGGTCATCAAAGTTCGGAGCGGACCGTTTGATTAGAACACAGTTATTATATCCTCCAGTTTGTACTTGTCCCTCCTGCAGTGAATCCAGTCACAGCTTATGGTAACACTTGGGTACAGGCCTGCAACTTATTTAACTCTTGATACACTTATTTATACATATTTGATTTTTTTTCTTTTTCTTTTCATATTTAAAAAGCAATCATATGATAATAAATCGTTGTTTAAACAAAACAAAACAAAAAAACACCGCTGTATTTAAGTCATAACGCTATGGACCAATACATTTACATGTCTATCAATCAGGATTGTTCATGGAGCATTTGAATGTAAAAAGCTTCAAAAGAGGATAATTTTACCGTCAGGCTATAAACATTAACAATGGGAGAGCCCAGACCACCAAGTAGGATTGTTATTACGGTGACTGTCAAAATAAAACGACCAAGTCCCAGGAGAACACGGACGGGGAGTCGCGACCCCACGGATGCCGCCATTTTTTGTCACTGTTGCAGAACAACTACTTACTGCGGTTGCGGTGCGCATTGTGCGCTCAATGGAGTCGGAGCGCTTTCAAAAAGTTTCACCCGCCCCGCCAGTTCCGAAATGTCGAGTTGTCCCCAGTTTCCATGGGAATGACGTCAAAGCATTTTCCAAAAGTTGCGTTCTCTCCCTTCCCAGGGAGATGGAGCAATTTGCGAAACGCTGCGTTGAACACCCGCCCGCCCGCCCCACAAAATCAGAGTGTTGTCCAAAAGTTCCATTTTCCCCTCATTTCCACGGAGACTGAGCATTTTCACCCAAAGATGGACCAAGATTTTTCCCTTTTCACTTAACGAGTGGCTCCATCACTGCACGTTGAAGGCTTTATCCGTTTTGGTTTTTTTTTTCATTTTTCAATTAAAGCCGCCATCAATGAATCAATAAATGCCTCCTATATATATATATAGAAAATGAAAAAAAATAAAGTGGAAATGCACCGATCCTCAGTCTTTTAACTTTAAACGAATTCAATAATTCGAAGCACTGAGCAAACACTTTTGGCAGTATAGTAGCTATTAACTGGTAGTATTGATGGGATTATAAATATTGTGGCATTAGATGATAGATCACATGTAAATGTCTCCAGAGGAACGATGACGTACACTCTGGGCAGCCACTTGTGTTGTATATTCGCACTGATCTGAGCTTTGAGGCCTTTTGAAGTATTGGATGAAGCTGATGAATGGATGAATATGATCATTACAGAATAAACAGAACCACTGAATGACTTCTATTTGAAAAAACTTTTGATTTTTGTCTCCAAGAACCAAATATAAACCGTTTCAACACCCGCCGGTAGGTATGTAATAATAAGCCACTGGATTTCTTCAAGTATTTACAAAAGATTAAAAAAAAAAAAAGAAAGATAAATAAATAGAACCTCCCAGTAACACTAAACATGGTGGAGTTCACGCCTGCTGCTTCAGAGTCAAACTGGATTAAACTTGAATATTTGTGAAGAAGGGATGTTTTGCTGCGTTATTGCTGAGTGGAGGTGAAGTTGTAGGTGCAGGTGCACACTGCCCTCTACTGGCGACGCCTGGTGAGGACAGGCAAGCGCACAAGTCTTCACGACACTATAAATGTTTTCTATTCTTTTCGGAGTTCATACACTTTGTCATTGCATTTCCATCTGCTCCTTTGTTGACAAAAAGACACTTCCAGTGGATATTATTTTTTGTAGAATGTATTTGATACACCAGAGTTGGAAAAACTCACCTGTGTGAACTGCAGCGTCCGCAGCAACACCACCTTCTTCATGATTTCCCGCCCTTTACGTGGCCAACAAGTGTCCATGTTGGAAATGTGGACAAATTGACAGCACAGCTTGCGGTAGTTTGTCGTTTTTTTTTGCCAACAATAACGAGTATTTTCTTGAAGCTGCCCTTCATTAGCACAGCGCAGCTAATTTGATACCTTCCCGGTGTGGTGGCAAATATGGTGGACGTCCAAATTGAGTGACGTTTCCACTACTGCGCATGCGTAGAAGCTCAAATCAGACGCATTTTGATGAGGGACGATTTTTGCCAAGACACCAGAGGCGGAAATCACGGACTGTACTTCGAGTAAACCACTGAAATATTGCAACAGACGGCAATTAATTGTATTAAAATAATAATAATAATATCTACTCTGGTTAGCTATTATGGCATCTGGATTTACATAAACAAAAATTATCAAATCAAAACTTTTCCAGTTCACTACTCACCTTTGTACCATTCGAAGCTCCTCACTGGACCTGGAACCACTGAAATTGCAATTTAAAAAAAAAGAATTGGGAGAAATTGGTCTGTTCTAAAACTTTAAAGGCACTCAGACAAAAAAAAACCACCAACACCAGTAATGTTTAACATAATTTATATTTATTTTCTTTTGAACAAAATGTTAATAAATGTATTTGTTTTACGTCCAAAAAAGATCATGACTCGTGGGACGCATCTTTATAAATAATTTCATCCAAGTCTTTTGTAGAAAAAAAAGAAAGTAAATTAGCAAACTAAAGCATCTCTAGTATGACAATATGACAACTTTATCATAATTTTTTTTCTCTATATTTGAACCCTTTTCTCAATTCAAGCCGTTTAGTTTTTTGTATTTTTTTTTAAATATATTTTTTTTTTCTCAAGACCTCTTTTTCTCATCTTTTTAACATCCAACTTAGTCCTACTCATCAACTCACACCACTGCTTTAGACAACGGAAAGAAGGCGGCCAAAGAATCGCAAAAAACAGACAAGTAAAAACCAAGGAGGCGAACAAAAAATAAAAAAAAATAAAAAAAAATTAACAGTGAGAATCCAACAGTGGGAGGAGGTGGGAGGAGGAGGAGGAGGAGGAGGAGGAGGAAGAGGAGGAGGCGGGGGTTGAGTGTGGGCTCCCATACCCTCAGGACATATTTACAACAGAACAGACGAAGGGGGTGGTGAAGTTCGGTTTGCATTGGTGACGTTTTGTGGAAAGGGGGGGGGGGGCGGGTCCTGACCGGCACGTGGACACGCCCACTTATCAGGCACTCGCACTTCGAAGGTTTGTTTTTACAAATCACACAAAAGATTGAAACTTTGCCAAGCTGAAGAGGGAGCGACTCTTAAAAACCGTTTGCTGTGATTTTGTTCATTCAAACGGGATCAAACGCCAAAATATTTCAAGGAAATTCGTGTCGACTCAGCAAGTAACTCCACTTCACACTTTCATGTGCTTCATCCACTTATTGGGCAAATCGGCTTATTTTTTTGCTCCTAACTCAAAAAGGTTTCAGTCGTTTTTGAGAGGAGAAAAAACAAAGCTGTAGTGATGCTAAAATTGTATTTATTACTTTATGAAAGGTCAAAAAGAAACACAAAATAAGGTTTTTCGACCCCTATGTGGGCGTGTCCGACAGATAAATGGGCGTGTCGGTTAGAATAGTGGGCGTGTCCAGCGGTGGTGTTTTGGCTGCACGTCTTAACAGAGAGCCAAGTTGGTTAGTGGCGGAGGCATCGCACAAGTTAGGGCCTCATTACACCCGTCGATGTATTAAAACAGGCCAACCCATAAATATCAAGCCTAGAAAAAATAAATAAATCCAGAGGCGAGTGTAGGGGGGATCGGGTGGTTCGTCGGTGATATGAAGCGAGGTGAAGTTGAAGCTGTTAATGAGGGAGAGGGAGGGACGGCGCGGTGTCATGTTTTCAAAGTCAAGCCCATTTGGAGGCAAACTATCCCGCTGATCAGTAGAGGCAGATAAACCGCTCCCTTGGCGAGGTTGACCTTCCTCGGCTTCAGTTTTTGGTATGTCAGTAGTCACTTGTGTTTTCTAGTTCCCTGCTTTGGAGACACCTTTTTGTTCTGGATTAAAAAAATAAAATAAAAAAAAAGGGGGGGGGGGGGGGGGGGGTCATTCTACCCCCAGTGTGACCCGTCCTGGTGTGATATGCACTTTAAGTAGCAGCAGCCATGCAAGAGAAGGAGAAAAGAAAGAAAAGTGCATGGATCAGCCCTTGAATACTCCTCGCACTCCTCGCACACTAACACAGCTCTTTGCCAGTCTGTGGATGATGGCGGTCCATCAGCTGGCCAAAGGGTGATTTCAGAGTTTGATTGATTGACTGACTGACTGATTGATTGGACCCGTCAGTGGTGAAGATCCCACACCGAGCCCAGCTTGTCTCATCTTTGTTTCTACTACGTTGGCTTGCGTTTGCCTCGTCGGGTCCACGCAGCAGGAGAGGCACTCGGGAGATCTGGGACCTCGTTTATCTGCCGAACGTCGGGAGCGAATCGGGTTCTCTATCCTGACCGAAGACCAACGTTCACGACACTGAGGGGAGCCCACTGGTTGACCTGTCACTTTGAAGTAAGCCGGGGACGTTTCTCTTGTCGGTCCTCATCGAATGTGCGATAGGGACCATGAGAGGTGACTGCTGTCTATCCGCCGCTATGTGCCACCTTCGGCTCGCAAATTTCGTTTAAGACATGTCCAAGAAAACGTGCCGCAAACTGGGACGAGTTTACAGCGTTGGAACCTCGTCTTATTTGGTTCCCACCCCTACCCCTTGATTTGGCTTCACTTTTGGGTTGTCGTCCACACCGCCGCGCAAAACTGAAGCTTTGAGAAGCCTGCGGCCACTTGGGATCTGTCTGCGGCGAACCGATTAACTGCCACTACTGCCGGGTGGGGGGGGTCTCAGAGCACTTAAGGTCCTAAGACATACTGTCGTACAGGGTCTGAGAGAAAGTCCAGGTAGACAAACACAAGCCGGACATCAGGATACGTATGGATGGATGGATGGATGGATGGATGGATGGATGGATGGATGGACTTGGTATCAGAAGATGCCTCTAAGTTGATATGTCGAAAACTTCCTGGCACAGAGTGGGTTGGAAATCTAAAAGTGACGACGATGCGCGCTCCATCCATGTCTGTTTCTCATTCACACGCCAAAAACCAGGGAGGGGGGGGAGGGAGGGAGGGAGGGAGGAAGCAGAGGGGAGGAGAGGAGGGACAATATGCTAGAAAACATTTGGATGGAATAGAAACAATGAGCAGGTTTCAAGTGGCGAGAGGTCAGTTCTTTTCGGGGGGTTGGTTTTCAAGCGTCTCGGTCCCGTCGGCGTCCCGTCCCAGCAGCCTTAGCTCCGGTGAGAAAACCCCGCCACTTCTCGTGGTCAGTTGGTTCAGAGGCGTTGCCAGCACGTCTGGCCAGATGTGTCCCCGCCAGCCGTGTACACTGTAAAAAGCCGTAAATCCTCTCGCTCTCGGTTCGACCCAAACCCTTCACTCCTCGTTGGAGGCGCTCTCCTCTGGCGAGAAAATGGCCGCCACACCCACCAACGTAGAATTATGGGAGGCTGAAATGATGATGACAGTGTGTAGGAGGACGAGGGCCAGCAGGCAGATCTTCAGCCGCCCGCTGCACAGTCGCGGCGTGGCGGCGGAGGTGACCGAGGCCCCCTCGGGCTGGCAGGAAGAAGCAGTCCTTTTTAGCGTGCCGCCCGAAGGATTGTCCATTCTGGAGTCCCACCGGACGTCGCAGCACTCGGCCTCGCCGTCTGATGGGTGGTCTCCCAAAAGCCCTGCGAAAGAGAGCACACCAGTCAGGCGGCCATCTTCTCCCCCCCACGGTATCTCCGTTCACAGGAACCACCGGGGGAAGTAGACCGGGACTACTCGTAACCACGGAGTGACGCCAACGAGCACTGAGGGTTTTTTATAAAGTTACAAAGAATCGTGAAACTTTAACGTTGCCGCTTGAAACGCCGCGTAGGCGGGGCCCTACTTGTCCTCGTGGAGGTTAAAACAAGGTTTTTGACGAATTTCAGGGACAGAAATGTCTGCGTTTAAATGTAGTGACCAAAACTAGATGGGTTAGATCAACGGACGTTCAGACGAGAAGGCTTGGCGTTTCCAAAAATGACTTCAAAACTTTAAAACCTCAGGACCTTAAAGACTCACAGTGACATTGGAGAACTGAAGAACAACAAAGCTTTGGGAAGAGAAGCAGAAGCAATCTGTGCGTTCAACGGTTTATAAATCCTCCTGATCTTCATAGCCGACACATTAGAGGTTCAAAATGAAAAACAGAGATTTGATCGGGAATAAAAAAAAAATATATAAAGAGGTGATAAAGAGCCTTTTTTCTGTGTTTGTGCATATAATAGTAATCCGTTCTTAACGACAACCTGGCGGGAATGGTATGGACGAGCTGGCAGTAGTGCAACTTCACGGATGCCAAGTGAAGAAGAAGAAGAAGAAGGAGGAGGAGGAGGAGGAGGAGGAGGACAAGGACGAGAAGGAGAAGAAGAAGAAGGAGAAGAAGGAGGAGGAGGAGGAGGAGAGGAGGAGGAGGAGGAGAAGGAGAAGGAGAAGGAGAAGGAGAAGAAGAAGAAGAAGAAGAAGAAGAAGAAGAAGAAGAAGAAGAAGAAGAAGAAGAAGAAGAAGAAGAAGAAGAAGAAGAAGAAGAAGAAGAAGAAGAAGAAGAAGAAGAAGAAGAAGAAGAAGAAGAAGAAGAAGAAGAAGAAGAAGAAGAAGAAGAAGAAGAAGAAGAAGAAGAAGAAGAAGAAGAAGAAGAAGAAGAAGAAGAAGGAGAAGGAGAAGGAGAAGGAGAAGGAGAAGGAGAAGGAGAAGGAGAAGGAGAAGGAGAAGGAGAAGGGGACGATGAGAAACAGTGTGGATCGAAGGAACCGGCAGATGGCGGTAATGCAACTTTGTGTTAAAAGATTTTGGACTCAGAAATGCTCATGAGGCGTTCCCAAATTCATAATAAGTTGTTTCTACCTACAAACTTCCAGAGGTTCCTTGAAGTGGGGCGACTAATTGACCATATAAGGTGACGCTACCGAGGAAGATGAACCGGCCCGTCTACCAAGAGCCTTCGTCGAATTCGGCACTATAACCACTTTCGATCTGTTGGAATCATGCGGAACCAAACCCGTGGCTCCCGTCCTAATGAGGAGGCGGCGGAGGAGGGCCGGGTACGTCACCCGCCAAGAAGCCGCCATCGCCAAAAACTGCCGGAGAGGAAGCGAGGGGACTGTCGTGGCGACGGACGGTAGAGGAAGAATAAATGCAACAGATGGGGAAAGACCTGGCGCGGCACTCCGGTCTTG
The DNA here is from genome assembly GCF_963383615.2 of Lipophrys pholis. Classification (NCBI taxonomy): domain Eukaryota; kingdom Metazoa; phylum Chordata; class Actinopteri; order Blenniiformes; family Blenniidae; genus Lipophrys; species Lipophrys pholis. Next base: position 38,549 of record NW_028292329.1, read on the forward strand.
GCGAAGGAGCGGCAGAAGTGGAGGGATTGACGCTGCCGCTCTGCAAGCCGCTCGGCGTAACGGGGACGAGTGAGTGACCATACGGGAGGCTTTTAAAAAAAACGGCCCCGCGGAACGAATAAAGCCAATGACGCACCGGGTTTATGGACATTAATTAGAAAACAACGCACGTCTCAAATCTTTGTGTGCACTCCCATCGTATTCCACCGTCGTCCGGAAACACGTGCAGACCTCGGTGGTTACCCCTGATTTAAACTGCAGCGCATCCCGAGATGCCCAATTCATCAATGCATCGCCGAGTGCTGCAGTGCTCAAACACGCCACTAGATGTCATTAGAAAGCCTTCAGGGAACACACGCGCACACACACACACACACCTGTGCAGATGAAGCTGGGGCTGCCTCCGTGGATCAGGTCGTCGTTGTCGGGCAGGATGAAGGGGCAGCTCTGCTGGACCTCCAGGCAGTACTGGTGGCAGGGGACCTTCCTCTTGCAGGACCGCTGAGTGGTGGTGGGGAAGTACTGAGCGCAGAGCCACGGCTTGTAGGCCGTCTGAGGAGGAACGCGGGAGGGGGGGGGGAGTGAAAAAAAAAGAAAAATAAATCATGTCAATATTGTTCCTGTCTTCATGCGAAAATGACAATTTGCATTCAAACTGTTTGCTCGAGCATCATTAACCAAATTCAGCAAGACTTCCTCTTTTAGAAATCTGGTGGATTGTCCGTCCCCCCCTCCCCCCTCGGGGTGAGGCCAAAACTAGTTTCAGAAAATAAATAAATAAATAAATAAATGACTGAGAAAGCTCACCAAAATGCAAGTCGTCATCCAAGTTCTATTTGCGAGGCGGGATGTATTACAAAATGCACAGGCTTGTGTGCATAAGGAGACAGATGGTGACGCGCAGGAGCCAAAGCCTCGGGCTCGGAAAGCTTAGCAAAACAAAACGGCACCAAACCAGCCTGCCATCGTTCTGACGATTCCCTCCAGCGCTTTTAAAAAAAAAAAAAAAAAAAAACGCAGGAGAAGTGGATCAGATCTGTGAACCTGGCGCCATGAAAGTCAGCATCTAATGGGGAGGATTTACCGCGGATCGCAGGTGATAAGACACGATGAGCCCACGAAGGAATAAGAAAAACACCCAAAACCGTCGCAAAACAGGCACGAAGTGACCACAGATCATCATAAAAACACCCGAGAACGCGCCGAAAACGACCATAAATAGGCACAAGACTGAAAAGCCATGAAAAAGATCAAGAGCACAACACAAAGACGTGCAAAAATGGTGACAAACCGAAATAAAACCGCCATAAAGACACATAAGGAAAACGCAAAAGGTGAGAAAACCACAACAAAAATGTTGAGAAATGGACAAGAACTGCAAAATGACGGACAAAACTAAACGGAAAACATCAACAAAGTGACACAGAACAATCACCCGAAAAGACATGAGACTCCCAAAACTGAAACAAAACGGCCTTAAAAGACACAAATAAACTGCAAAAAGGAGAAAACCACAACTGAAAACAACTGGAACAAATAAACAATGAAAACTGCAAAATGACCAAAAAAAAAAGAGAAGAAGAAGAAAACTCAAAAGAAATGATAAATACACAAAACAAGGAAAAAAACAACAACAAAAAAACGTCTCAAACCGAAGAAAACACATTAACTGCCCTCCTGGAGCCGGTGGGGTGGTTTTAACCCCCCCCCCCCCCCCACCCATGGGGGTCTGATATGTTTCCTGTTTATGCCAACATACGGAGATGACAAACGCAGCACGGGCAATTAGAATAATTAGAATGATGTGATTATGGCGATGGGGATGATAATGATGAGGACGGCTACATTCCGCACGCGTGTGGCTGCACGCTGGGGGGTATCTGGATTCAGAACTGCCCCCGCTGGGGCTTTTCAGGCTATACACTCAAACCTTAAAAAAAAAAAAAGGTCAGCACTATGGATTTCAGAGATCTGACTCCATGTTCACCAGGTTGGGGGGGGGGGGGGGGGGGGGTGTTTCCCCAGGGGGGGCACTTGTTTTCTTTCCGCCGCCTGTCTGAGACGTGGCGGTTGATGATTTTGCATAAATTCTTGTGGCGGTGAGATAATCCGTCAAGGGATGCCGCGGCTATCAAAAGAGAACCAAAACAATACGATGAGACGGGAATCTGGGTCCTCCTGAAGATGTGTGCCGGCAGTTGCCACGGTAACAGCTTTTTCTGCTTTTCATTAGAGCTCGATGGGTACTGCCCCGCTCGCGCTGGCTTTCTGTGTGCGTGTGTGTGTGTGTGTGTGTGTGTGTGTGTGTGTGTGTGTGTGTGTGTGTGTGTGTGTGTGTGTGTGTGTGTGTGCTCAGCGTGAAAAGGGAAGCAAGCGAGAGGAAATTGAGTTAGTGAGGAAGCAGGCCTGGAGTCTGATTCAATCAGTCTAATGTGTGATCGGTGTGAACCTGAGGAGCTTCAGCAGGGTCCTGAAGCTGGAGACGGAGAAGCGCGCCGAGGAAGCGGGGGCGGCGGCGGCGGCGTACGCAACGGGGGAGGATATCCCTCAAACTCCGCTTCAGTGGAGACGGGGTTGGGGGAACAAAACTTTTTTGAAAATGCTTTGAACGCCATCTCCATGGAAACGGGAGGGGGGGGGGGGGGGAAACGACTTTTTTGAAAACATTCTGGACGACGTCACCATGGAAATGGGGGGGGGGGGGGGGGGGGTTTACAAAAACAACTTTTTGAAAACACTGAGCTACATCTGAGCGGAAATAGGAGGGCAAAAAAAAAGTTTTTTAAAACACTTTGAACTACATCCAAGTGGAACTAGGAGCAGGACATTTATTTTTTTAATTTTTTGAAAACACTTTGAGCTCTATCTCCATGGAGACGGTTGGAAACGCAACATTTTGAAAACGCTCCAAACTCCATCTCCACGTAAACAAGGGAACATGCAACTTTTGGAAAATGCTCCGACTCCGTCTCCATGGAAACGGAAAGACGTGACTTTCCTGAACTACTGCTAATGCACACTCGCGTCAGCGCTGTAGTAGCTAGTTGTTCTGCACATGCTCAGTAGAGGGTCAATCAGAACAAAGTTGTGTCATGACTCCCAGGCCATATTCTCCTGGGACTTGGTGCTTTTATTTTGACAGTCACCGTAATAACAATCCAACTTTGTCGCCTGTCCATTAGAATGTTCGTGTACGAAAAGTTTTATTTTTTAACTAGAATAATCCCCCAAAAATCGCAGCATGATTTATAAGATAACTGTTTAGATTTGGATAATTTGGGTATTTTCGTTTCAGTAAAGTTTTGTGGTGACAAGACAACATTCTGAAAACGACGTCCGTTTACACGGTAATGGCAGAAACACTGAAAACGATGTCGTTAGTTTTTTAAAAAAGTAGCTTTTTCCCCCCGTTTCCACGGAGACGGAGTAGCGTTTACAAAAAAGTTTTTTTTTTTTTCTCCTTTTTTCTTTTGCGTGTCTTTTTTTAACCCTTCCCAGTGTCCAACTGTCCTGGCAGAGCGCAAGTGAGGAACCCAGGCCCCATAATCTGCACACTCAGTACATTACCGTGCTTAAAGGAACGGGCGGGGTCTAAAAATAGAGCAGGTAGTGTGAGAGCCGTTCCCCTGATTTGTGTGAGTGGTAATGATCTGTGTCATTCAGCTTCTAACTGGGATCTCACTCTGCAGCTGACTCATGTGCTTTTTATAGCCGCCGCTGTCATTCCACTTTATGGCCGTGTGTGTGTGTGTGTGTGTGTGTGTGTGTGTGTGTGTGTGTGTGTGTGTCCTGCTGCGAGGGAAACGGTGTTGATACTTCACAACGTGTTGAGTTCAAAAGTTTTTTTTACATACAACCGGCGCGTCAGCCAACCACAGCTGGGGGATGGCCTCCGATTCAGTCCTGATGATAAAACTGAAATCAACCTGGAACAGGCCGGCGGCCACCTCGACTCCTGGTGCAACTGTGAAACAGGTCCCCGAAGAAACAGAGCCATGGAGGAATAACCTGCGGTTGTCGGTCCGAATCCGAGGCAGAAGGCCATTAGAAGCTTATAACTAAAGCTTTGTTTGGCGCGACAACATTTCAAGAGAAAACGCAGAAAAGTTTCAGAAAAGTTTCACATTTACAAAGCAAAGTACTTGAAAATGATGTCCACTAAAGGCCGATTCATACTCCATAAGAACAATTAGAAAGGTCGGCACTCCGGGGTCCTGCCGAACAAAATGCCAACCGTCCGGGCCGAAGTATGTCGGTGCCAAACTTCAGCGCTGCCGTGTGCCGCGCACGCGTGCTCCAGTCAGTCATATTTGAATCATGTTTAGCATGTCGCCTCGCTACTGTGTGAACCCGGAAGCTCGTTTGCGTGTCGGAAAGCGGATTTACGGAATGCACCTGAACGCATCACTAATATATGTCAGCTCCTGCAGTTAAAACCGAACTTTTCAGCAGCTGGCTGAAGTCACAACCAAACTTTTCCTCTTGTTGTTGTAAAGGGGCCTTTACACAACAACGGCAGAAGCACTAAAAACATAGAAATATTAATTAGAGCCGAGTGATAAATATTCTGTGTGCCCTGCGCAGAAGCAGCAAGGACACCGAGACCGAGCGTTTCCAGAAAGTCTTGTGTTTCCCCACCGTTTCCATGGAGACGGAGTCGGAACTTTGTCCAAAAGTTCCACTTTGTGAGGCGTTCTAAAAAAAAAAACACAATCGTCGTATGAACGCCCAAAACGCAATGAAAGGTTCATTCCGCCTGGAAAATGTCACGCAATTACAACAGCTGCTGGTCTGGGGGCGCTGTCGCCTGAAACAAACACTGAGCAGAGAGGAAGCGAAGAAGAAACACGGCTTATTGAATGGTCCGCTTCAGCCCGTGGTGGCTAGGCTAGTTAGCTCATGGCTAATGAGTAGCCACAAACAACCGCGATATATAGTCTTCAGACCAGATATCAATGAGTCTTCCTCACTGCTTCTTCCTCACGTTTGCCCCCAAGATATTTCCCAACTTTTTCTTTCTGCTTCTTCTGACTCACGCGGTTAACTTTGTTTCTTTACCACCCAGAATGCATTGCACACTACGTCACGTCCTCTCACCCTTCCCGCTAAAAAGGTCGTTTGTAAGCGAACCGAGACGGAGGTTTTCAAGAGGACCAGAGATCTTGTTAGTGCCGGTTCAGAGTTTTGTGGGCGTTTTTAACGGCGCCCAAACGAAACAGATTTTCACCCGAAGAGATTCCAGTCTGGACCAAACAGGGGGATGTCAACGTCGTCAGAATTGTCCGTTTCTTGAGCGTTCACGCAACATCAGACAAATGCTTTTCTGCACCCAACAAGTGGAATTCAGGGTGGACACCTCGGGTCACTGATGCAACCCCGGGATAATCCAGCAGGACGGACGGTCTTTCCTCGGTGAGGAAAATGAGCCTCGATCAAATTGGATGGGCTTGTAATTCCAGTGCCACCGTTACGTTACACAGACTCTCCAGAGCTCAAAACACATTTGACTGACATCCTGTTTGTGCTACACGACGTGCGGTGGGATACTTCGAGCGTACTGTACACACCGTGCATGTAAAGGAACATGCCAATTTCTCCGAAGTAAACAAGTGTGACACAACAATGTTTCAAGGTACAGGCGGTAAACACACGACTCCATTAATGAGCCGTCAATTATATCGACAGGCTTCCAGAAACCCTGAAGCTTTTCAGGAAAACCGCCCTGCTGGGGGCCCCGGCATTGCGGGTAGTCTGAGCACGAGGTCTGAGGCTGTAGGTGAGCCGGGAGACCTTTCCTGATCCCGGGGTCGTCCGACTGTATCTGCGCCTCGGGATGTGGCGCCAACTTCTCCGAAGCGCCGTTTGGATCATTTCTCGGAAATCGTGAGCGTGAAAGTGGATGCAGGCACGGAATGCGACGCAAACGAGAGAAGTGTTTTCCGCTTTGGAGACGCGGGGGTTAATTCCCAGCGGACGCGTCCCGTTCACACGACAACGTTGCTCGGAGCCACTGAAAACATAGCCGTTTGAATACAGCGGCGAGCGCCCAGCCGTCGACGGCCGTAAATTGGAAAGGGATAACAGACGCTAAACAAGATGAACACTTTCTTCTGAGTCTCTCTTCTTTTCTTTTGTACGAAGCTGAATGATTTCAGGGCAGAGAGGGGAAGATGATGTAACGTCACCACTGCAGCAGAAACTCTCAATCTGCTGCACACGCCACACCTGAGTCCATGTCTGGAGCCTCGGGCGCCGCATCTCAACGCGCTACGGAAGTGTTCACATTCCCGTTTGATCCAGACCAGAGCTCTGTTCAGGGAAAACCCGGTTCATTTGGGCGACTAGAAAACGCCCACAAAATCGGAACTCTGATCTCTGGTCCTCTTGAAAACCCACCGTCTCGCTTCCTTCCCAGACGATCGGGCGGGCTGAGAGGACGTGACGGGGCGCAGTGCATTCTGGGTAGTAAACAAACAAGTCGAATCAGAAGAATTAGACGCAGAAAGAAAAAGTTAGAAACCATCTTGTCAAGTAGTGAGGAAGAGTCTCGTTGCTATCTGGTCTGAAGACTGTGTACCGTGGTTGTTTTATGGCTACCCGTTAGCCACGGGCTAACTAGCCTAGCCCAGCTGCGGACACGGGAGCCGTTCCGGTTGGAAATCGTCTCAAACCATCAAACGAAACTCCACACGGTGACGAGTCGTCGAACATCATCCTCAATCACCCTAATGGGAGCTTAGCGGAGATTCACATGGGACCCTTTACCCGGTCCTGGCGCCGTACGTATACATGCACACCGCCCGGATTTCTGGTTTTAAACAGGAAAGTCCGATGATCCCGTAAGAGCAAAGTGGAGACGACCTGAGATCATGCGAAGGATAACCCCCCCCCTCCCATCACTTATCTACCCCCCCCCGCCCACCCACCCCCACCCCCACCACCCCTTCTTCTTCTGCATGACTTCAACATGCATTCGGGCTTATATCTGTCCCCGTAAAAATAATCCATTTAAAGAGCAATGCAGACAACAGGACTGTTAGACTAATTGATGCTGTGCGCTTAAATGAATGGAGGTATTAGTCTGACCCTTAGGTGTTAGGAAGCACATCCTGCTGGAAAACATCTTCATTTTCTCACAAACTAATGAAGGTTTTTAATATAATTAAAATCCCCCCACTATTGCTTGAAAAGGATCCGTTTCCCGGGAGGATTTCTGACTCGCACAACAGCATAACTCGACATTGCGCACAGACAAAACGGCAGCTATAGAGAAACACATATGCAGGAGTTATTTATGGACGCAATCCTCTTAATCAAGACTTTGTGTGTTTAATCAGATTTATAACGACTACGAGCGCAGGATTCTCGGGGAAACCGGCTCCCCCGTGCCGATTGGTGGACCCAACGTGGGCGACAAGGCCTGTGAACGACAAAACGGCTCCGATCCAGGGAGGAGAAGTCCAACAACTTCAGCTTATTGTGGTATTTACTGCTAAAGTGTGGCGAGTCTGTAGTAAAGCCGTAGTGAACCCACAGGTGTTGATTGACAACATTAGTGCATGTCAGAGAAATGACTTCGCACGTCGCCTGTAATTGAAATGTCACAGTGACGAGATCTGTTAGCGGGGCGGCCCTGGTTAACCCCTCCCTGCCTGGTTAACCCCTCCCTGCCTGGTTAACCCCTCCCTGCCCGGTGCGCTCTGCTCCCGCCACTGATCTGATTCTGCTCCCTGGACGCTTCACTGTGAAAACAATATGGAAGCACTGCAGCAGCAGCATGCAATCCCCCTCCCACCCCCACCCCCACCCCTCACTCTCTCCACCTCCCTCCCTCTTTAGCATTCAGCTCGGGCATCTGCCCATTCATAAAAGAGGCTGCTGTCGTGGAGTGGGCCGGGCATCTCGGAGGGACGGGAGGAGAAGGGGTAAAAAAAAAAACAAAAAAAAAGAAAAGAAAAGGAAAAAAGCCTCTTCCAAGGTCAGCGTTCACAATCACCGCAGGAAGGCGCAATGGCGGAAACCACCGGAAACCACAGCCGAGCGTGCGGCGCGAGACACAACCGGCAACACGCCGCAACAGGATGGCGGTTGAACGCTCGGGAGGCGCACGCACAAAGATCATATGAATATTAAATCAGGGGCTAACAAAGGCTGATCACGAGGACATTCAGATGAGATAAAGCACATTAGCGCTGAGCGGGAGTGACTGACTGGTGGGAGGAGCTTATCAACACACACACACACACACACACACACACACACACACACACCTGATATGACGGATCTGCTCTGATGAAAAGATTCTGTCATTTTCACAGAAACATTAATCATCTGCAGCCAGTTTGATTCATCCTCATCCTCCTCTTCTTCTTCTTCCAGCTCTCTCTCCGTCTTTGATTGCGGATGCAGAATCTTCCTCCATCGGTAACTATCCAGAGGGTGAGCCGTGTGTCTTTGGTGACTCAAATTTGAAGAAAGAGCGTTACCTTTAAAGTCACCGAAACAAAGCGGTGCTCACATTTGTACGATTTCAATATCATCCTGCGCGCATGGCGTCGATACAATAAAAGTTCCTTCCTTAAAACCCCGGAGCAAATTTAGTTCAACTCAGTGACTGAAGCGAGTCGGCGGTGCTGCTGGTTTTTGGAATGAAACCACAGAGACATGCGCGCAGAGGACAACACGCTGTAAACGCTGACGATGGGAGCACACGGACAAGTTGGATCGCTAGCCCGGCGACTGTCAAAATAAAACGGCCAAGTCCCAGGAGAATTTGGACAGGGGAGTCATGACACCACGGAGGAAACGTCGTTTATATTATCCATCTACTGAGCACGTGCAGAACAACTATTCACTCCAGACGTTGGCAGTAGAAGCATATCAGGAAGTTGCGCCTCCCACCCCCGTTTCCATGGAGACTGATCGTTTTCAGAAAGTAGTGTTTTCGGTAACTCCGAGTACGGTTGTCGTGTCTACGGACCCCCAAAACACAACGGATGTTTTGCATTTTCTCTGGACAACGTCCATCATGTCCTTTAGAGTAAAACATCTTTGAGCTCTTGGCCGGTTTCCAGGTTCTACAGGAGGACTACTTTTTCCACGTTGTTGTTTTGCTGAGACGAGAGGAAAAGGCTTTCCTTCCATTCGTTCGGTCTGGGACGTCCTCCCCCGTCACGCGCCGTTTACTGCACATCTGTCCGTGTCGGGGAGGACGGAGGAAGAGGTGCGAAACCGTCCTCCTCCCCGTGACACGACGTCTTCGGTCGGAGGAGTCGGCCCACTTTCCAGCGAAGGGCTGAGTGAGCGTGAGTCGATAGGGGATCGACCTCGCCGTACCGCCGCCCCCGCCGGCTCAGAAAGAGTGGAGGTCAATAGAGATGCGCCTGAAAAGAGGATGCTGTCCTCCTTTCCACACACACACACACACACACACACACACACACACACACACACACACACACACACACACACACACACACACACACACACACACACACACACACACACACACACACACACACACACACACACACACACACACACACACACACACACACACACACACGCCGCGAGCTAAAGTGAATGCAAACCTGCCATTCCAAATGCAGGTTTTTCTGTCGTGCAATACAAGTTTGCGCCACAAGGTGGTGCGTTGAGTCTGCTCGGTTTAGCGGTTTGTTACTGTAGGTTGTTTCGCATTTCCTCATTCCCTAACAGCCAACAAGAGGCGCCGATCAAACTACTGCCAAAGGGACTCAACGCTGCCCCCTGTTGCTCCTTTAGGTTTAGGTGTACCTCAGGGATTAGCTTTAGAGCCTTTGCTTTTCAGCCATACGGATGATACCGTTCCATAAATACAATAAACACAGGTAATTACATTAGCCAAACTCCAAAGCGTGAAGGTTTAACTCAACACTGCCAACTACTGCACAAGAGAGGCAGACCTTCAACCAACACAGTGTCCCTTTCAGAGTCCAGAAAACTTAATATCCTCCAAACCGATTTAGAGTTTTATTTTATTTCTTTTTTTAAACTACTTTTCAAATGACCGTGTTAGTTTACCCAGCAGCAGTCCTCTGGTTTTCTGTTCCTAGATAAAAGTTTTGGGGATTTTGTCTGTGATTATTTGACATATTTCTGGTCATATTTTGCAAAAAAAAAAAAAAAAAAGAAAATGTTTCATTAAGTCGCATCTCCAAATGTCTCATTCTGGTCCATCTGGCTCACTTTGTTGCATGTATGACTCCAATTCTTGCGGAAGATTGTTGTTATTTTCCATTTTACAAAGTTTACCTTCGCTTTTCGCCCCGAATTTGAAAGTCGTCCCAAAATAAGAAACGCAAAAGACTCCAGAGACAAATAAAACTGGAAAAGGGAACAAACAGTGTGATTAAACGTCTCGAGACACAAACTAGCAATAAGATCGGAAGGCATTGTGACCATGTGCTGCTTCTTTCAGTTGTGGAACTTTGCCGGCCGCCATTGTTGTCATTGTCCATCTACTCGCACTTCCTCGGCTGGTTACGTTGGACGGCAGGTAGCCATTAACTCACCACCAGCGCCAGAGTCACGCTGCTCTCGGTAACATACAAGTGCCTGGAGTAATGTAATCACCAGGTGACAGAGCGAGAGAGAGAGAGAGAGCGAGAGAGAGAGAGAGAGAGAGAGAGAGAGAGAGAGAGAGAGAGAGCGAAAGAGTGAGAGAGAGGCCAACGAGTGGCAGCACATGAAAACATGGCGTTGTGGGGAGGAAAGTCACATGTGGAGGACGAGCAGCGGCCCCAGGGCCAATCAGGGTCAGTCAGGGTCAGTCAGGGCC
>NW_028292329.1:49567-69567 GCF_963383615.2 Lipophrys pholis
AACACCCCCCCCCCCCCCCCCCCCCCCCCCCTTCCAGGTGAGGAGCCCAGCGTAGCGCCCAGTCGTGAGCAAACAGAGGCCGGAGGAGTCTTCCGGAACATTAGGCCGGGGAAACCACCTCTTGACTTTAATGAAACGCTCTCCATGTGGAGTGTGGCGGCCATGATGAACACCTGGCGGCCCCTGCCAGGCGGCTCCTAGACATGTTTGCATAAGCCATCAGACTCTTTCCTGCTCATTACCGCGCTGCAAACCACCCGGAGGAGGGCAGCGCTAACTGCCCCCGACCAGGGGCAGCGAGCGGGGCAGGAGGAGGAGATGAATGAGCCGGGAGTCTCCTCGAATCTGTCATCCGTCTCCATGGCGACGGGAGGAGGAGGAGGAGGAAGAGGACCTATACTGGCATGTAGCAGGGCCCAGATCAACAGATGTCCACCATACACCTCCCCCATTTGTAACCCCCCCCCCCTCTACTTGTAGCTCTCCTCTTTCTCCTTGTAGCCCTCTCCTCTCCTTGTAGCGCCCCTCATCTCCTTGTAGCCCCCTTCTCCCCTTGTGTACCCCTCCTCTCCTTGTAACGCCCCATCCATCTTGTAGCCTCCTCCCTCTTCCTTGTTGTCATCCCCTTACTTGTGTACCCCTCCCTCTCCTTGTAGCCACCCCCACCCTCTTCCTTGTAGCCTCCCTACTCTACTTGTAGCCACCTCACCTGCTCCTTGGAGCCACCCCCTTTTCCTTGTAGCACCCTTCCTCCTGGTAGCCACCCCCTATTTCTTGTAGCCACCCATTTCCTTGTAGCCCCCCCCCTCCTTTCCCTTGTCTCACCCCTTTCTCTACTTGTAGCTCCCTCACTTGCTCCTTGTAGTCATCTCCTCCTATTTGTAGCCACCCCCTATGTCTTGCAGCCCCCCTCCTTGTATGCAATCCCTTGCTCCTTGTAACCCATTCCTCTCCTTGTAGCGCACCCTCCTCCTTGCAGCCCCCCTCCTTGTAGGCATCCCTTGCTCCTTGTAACCCATTCCTCTCCTTGTAGCACCCCCTCCTCCTTGTAGCACCCCCCCCCCCTCCTTGCAGCCTCCCTCCTTGTAGGCATCCCTTGCTCCTTGTAACCCATTCCTCTCCTTGTAGCGCCCCCTCCTCCTTGCAGCCCCCCTCCTTGTAGGCATCCCTTGCTCCTTGTAACCCATTCCTCTCCTTGTAGCCCCCCCTCCTCCTTGTAGCACCCCCCCCCCCCCCCCCCCCTCCTTGCAGCCTCCCTCCTTGTAGGCATCCCTTGCTCCTTGTAACCCATTCCTCTCCTTGTAGCGCCCGCTCCTCCTTGTAGCCCCCCTCCTTGTAGGCATCCCTTGCTCCTTGTAAACCCATTCCTCTCCTTGTAGCACCCCCTCCTCCTTGTAGCCACCCCCTCTTTCTTGCACCCCCCCACCCACCCCAACTCCTCTCCTTATAGCCTACCTTGCAGCGCTCCATACACGTCCTCACGGAGAAAGCCGCCGGCTCGTACTTCTGCGTGAGCAGCTCGAAGTCCTCGTACTTCTCCTGCGCGTGGCTGGTCGTAGCGCTGGTACGCCTGCACGCACAGGCTGCAGCGGCTCGTGTCGCCGCCGCCGCCGCCCAGCACGTCCAGGCTGCAGTTCAGGTTGTCCGGACTCGTGGAGCCGCTGAACAGGTCCAGCAGAGAGTAGGAGTTACAAAAGGAAAGGTACAAATCGCTCATGTTGACGCGCCGCGTCCCCTCCTGGTCGGAAGAAAGGCCCGCGCACAGGCGGTCGGCATCCGCGAGCGCGAGGCAGTCTGTGGATGAACTGTCCTGGTGGGCAAGTTTCCAGCCGCCACCAGTTGTTCGCTGGAGTTTCCTATAAAAAATATTAGCGTGTGGGTTTCCTCTGAGGCTGCTGTGTGCTGGGCTGGTCTGTGGGGAGGGGGGGCGGGCCGGGGAGAACTTGTCCCGGGTCCGGGCCAGCAGCGTGGCCTCGGCGCAGAACCACAGGTGATCAGAGAGGAGGACGGTGAGGAACAGGAGCGAGGCCAAGGACAGCCGCCATCTCTGCGCCCCTCTCGGAGTCGGTGAATGGCTTCTGGGTGTCGCGGGGGGGGCTCGAGCCAGATTCGGAAGCCGTCGTCGTCTTCTTGCTGCCAACACGTCCCAGCACCCCTGGTCATATTTTGGGAACCGGCCGACTCCACCGTGGGGGCTCCTCTGCCGCAACGGTCATTGACGTGGGCTCCGCTGGAGCGTCGGGCGGCTGGTCGGTGCCTTCAGCGGTAATTCCCATTAAAGTGGGAAATCAGACGGGCCGCATCCTCCATGGCTGTCCTCCTCCCCGCCGCGCCGCGCCGCGCCGCTCCTCTGCGCAGCCTCGACTCCCGTTACTGAAGCGTCTCCCCCGGCCTCGGTGCGGTGGGGCCCCGCATGGCTGTGCGGCTGTGCGGCAGTGTGTCGGTGGCTGCGCTCAGTGGCCTGCGGTCGGTTGGCGGACCTCGTTCTCTTCACCTCGCCGTCTTCATCCCGCTGCCGTTGTCAAGGTGCCGCCATGTTCGCCCGGAGACGGTGTGCGAGTGCGCGGCAAGCTGAGCGAAGTTCGCGGCGAACACGGGCGGCACTTCCGGCGGAGCCCTCCACAATAAAAACTCTCCAGCGCCTCCTGTTGTTTTTATTATCTTCATCACATTATTATTGTCATCATTAGATTAGATAAAGATTTATTAGTCCCACAAGTGAGAAATAGTTGATCATCAACATCATCGCTATGATTATTTATTATTGCCATTATTTCATATGTGTGCAGTTTATATTTACTCCAGTTTCCTCTCATTGTCCAGAAATCTGTGTAACTGTCATCTCATCGGACGACCACTAAAGAGTTGAAGCGGTACAAGAAATGGCAGCTGTTTCTCAAAATGTTTAATAATAATACAATAAACTGTCAACAGTAAGTTTTTCCACTTAGGCCTAAGTTTTCAAGTGAATGCAGAAAAGTGTTGCTTTGTGTTGGAAGTCCGTTTCCAAAACAATCAAGCTCAGAGCCCCTGAAAACACAACTTTTTTAAAATGGCTCCCGAGATGAAACTTTTGGAGATCCTTCAAAACTGTTCCAGTCTCTGTGGAAACAGTGTAACACAAAATAAAATAAATACATTTGGGCCAGAAGTCAGAGGGTTGTGGTTTGAATGAAGCCCCTGAGGTTTGGAAGGTTGCAAAAAGGAAAAGAAACGTGAAACCAATAACTTTCCAGAACTATTCTGAGATTCATCATGACCGCACTTTATTTTGTAGGCGCTATGTCTCTACTTCCGGTTTGTGTCTGTGACGTTATGCGCGCTGCCGAGTCTCCGGGAGCGCGCATTAGACCAGAGACTAATAGCAAACTAAATGAAAGAGTATTTAAGAGTATTTATTATTAACTGTGATGTCAGGATTAAAGAAAAAATCTAAATTAATCTGATATAACATGCAAACACAAAATTAGTGTAAAATTTACTAAGGTCAAATTTCAAGAGTTAATTTTACAAATCTGAAAGAGTTAAAATGACAATGAATTGTGTACAAATATTTAATGCTGCTCAGAGTAACATGATTATGGCAATACACAGCCAAGGGTCAGAACTCGTATCAATATTTGATATCGGCAATAGATAAAGGTTAGTACTCATCTCAATGCTAGTATCAGCAAGCAGCTAAAGTTTAAACTTCTATCAGTATTCGATATCGGCAAGTAAGCTCAAAATTAGTACTCAAATTGGTACTTAGTATCGGCAAGTAGCTACAGGTTGGTACTTGTATCGGTACTCGTATTAGCAAGTAGCTAAAGGTTCGTGCTTGTGTCTGTACTCAATATTGGAAAGTAGCTAAAGGATGGTACTTGAATCAGTACTCGTATTAGCAAGTAGCTAAAGGTTAGTACTCATATCGGTACTCGTATTAGTAAGTAGCTAAAGGTTAGTACTCATATCGTTACTTGGTATTGGCAATTAGCTAACGGTTAGTATTTGTGTCAGTACTCGGCATAGATAAGTAGCTCAAGGTTAGTACTTGTATTGGTACTGAATATTCGCAAGTAGCTAAAGGTTTATACTTGTATCAATACTCAGTATCTACAAGTAGCTAAAGGTTAGTTCTCGTATCGTTACTCGGTATCGGCAAGTAGCTGAAAGTAAGTACTCGTATTGGTACTCATCTTAGCAAGTAGCTAAACGTTAGTACTCTGTATTGACAAGTAGCTAAAGGTTAGTACTCGTGTCGGTACTCGGTATTGGCAAGTAGGTAAAGGTTAGCACTCTGTATTAACAAGTAGCTAAAGGTTAGTACTCATGTCGGTACTTGGTATTGGCAAGTAGCTAAGGGTTAGTACTCATGTCGGTACTAAAGTTGCATTTTCTTGTTTCCACAGATGGAGCTTTCCCCAAAAATGTTTGTTTTCAGTGGCTCTGAGACCCGAAACGCTACTGAAGTTTTCAGTCTTCACGAATACTTTACTTTGAGAATGAAATCTGTAGCGTCCCCTCGCTCATTCCTTGACTCGTCCAGTGTTGATGGTGAACTCCTCACCTCCGGACCTGGCGGGGTCTTCCCCCCCCCCCGCCGCCTCACACTGGCCGGGCCACTGGAGAACAAGCACCGGTTCAGCTCCTCTAATTTATTAATTAACGCCTGTCAGTCAACCGCACAGCCTCCGTCTCCTGGAAATAGCCCAGGAGTGGGCGACAGGCCGCAGAGGCGACGTCCACATTGTTTCTCTGGGATGAAAAACATGAAAAGAATGGCATGAAAGAGTTGGAAAAAGGACAAGAAGTTAGGAACCCTACAGGGTTTTTTTTTAATGTACAACCTCGGATTGGGCAATTTGAAGAAGAAAACTTTGGATTAAATTTTTGATTTTTTCTCAGATATTTTGTCAAAAGTGCCACTTTATTGCTGTGACCGCCTTCATAGTTAAAATGCATATAAACCACCCCCCCCCCCCCCACCCCACCCACACAAAAAAAAACAAGTTTCTGTCATTAAACAAATTCAAGCTTTTAACCCAGGTTTTAAGCAAAAGGGCAACAGCAACTACAAAAAAATCGAATTCGCAAAATAAATTTTTTTAGCTACAAATTCGATAAATCGATTTTTTGCCCCACCCACAACCACCTCCTGGTCTTCTTTCAATCAAGAAAAAAAAAAAGCCGCTCCACTTCTTCTCGATGTAAAACCACTTTATTTATTAGCGTTACTGCATAAAAACATGAAAAAGCAGGATTCCACGATCTAATCTAGTATCCCGTAAAAGTAAATGATTTAAAAACATGTGTTTATTTCTAAACCGGTTTCCTATGTAGCTAAGATCACTAAAAAGTTCCAGGAGTTTAGTTAAACTTGCGTTCATGTATGTTTTGTTAAAGAGAATTCCCTGATTAAAAAGTGCTTTTCAGAATAAATAGACGTGTCTTGTTAAAAGGCGTTTCTTCAGACTAAGTAGTCGGCGTCGTTCATCAGGTGACCGGCCTCGATGGAATCCGTCACCCACGACTCCCTGACGATCTTGAACTTCCTCCCGAAGCGGCGCCGCAGACTCTTCAGCTCCGGGAGCCTCGTCTCCTCGGCAACGATCACGTGCGAGACCCCCTCCTCCAGCCTCTCCTCCACGTTTCCTCCGTGGAAGCGGAACTCCAGCGCCCGGATGTCGAGGCAGGAGGCGGGCGAGGCGCTGGCGGGATCCCCGATGTCCTCGAACCTGTCCAGGTAGGCGGTGAAGGGTCTGAACATGCTGGTGGGGAGGTCGCCCCAGCCGTAGCGCTCCTCCACCCGAGCCACGTCGACGTCCGCCGCCACCGGGCCGATGCGTCCGAAGACCTCCCGTAGCTGTTCCTCGTCCGTGTCCACGAAGTAGCTGTCGCCGTAGCTGTCGTACTCCTTGGCGAAGTGCCCCCTGGTGGAGGGCGACATGTGGATCATGTGGCGGGGCTGCCAGGGCACCACCTCCTTCTGGTCCAGGCACTCCAGCAACCAGGCGGCCCAGACCAGGTCGTGCTGGTCCGACAAGATCAGGTTCTTGACGCGCATGTTTTCCACGCCGGCGACCACGCAGTAGGTGTCCAGCCCCGGGTTTTGAACCACCACCCCGCCACACCTGGACAGAAGAAGGCACATCGATTTGTCTCTTGCTGCTTCTTTCAAATGAAAGACAAACGAAGCAAACGTTCTGAAGACGCCGTCCATTTTGTTTTATTATTTCTTGAGCAGAAAATCCAGACTCTATTTTGGCCACATTCACGACAAAACTCCAAAGAATGAGGTTTTATTTGAACCGACAGGACTGATTTAGCATTCGTGGCTGTTAGATTGACAGAGAACGTGCAAATATCGTTCAATATCTGGAAGTTATTGAATATTTTTGCGTTGAGAAGTTTAGCGGTGATTGAAACAGTTTTACTACTATTCCTGCTCCAGGCGCCACCTTACCTCGCCACGCCCTTCTCCAGCTCTGACTTGGAGTGGCCGTCGGTGCCGTTCAGGATGCAGAACTCCACGTCTTCGAACATGTCCGTCTCCTTGGTGACCCCGGAGAGGTCCTGAGCCTTGAAGTGGTCGATGAGCCCGCACACTTTCTTGGGCTTGGCCGGCACCTTGCGCTTCTTCTTCTGCGGCTCGTCGCCGTCGATGCGGAGGTGCCGTGAGGCGAGTTTCCCCGACGCCCTGTTCCTGAACTGGTCCAGCTCTGCCAGGGTCATGCACTGGTGCCACTGCTTGTCGTCCCGGATCTTCTCGATCCTGGGGAACCTCAGGGTGCACCGGCTTTTATACATGTCGCTCGTGACGATCTCTGCGGCCTTGACCTGGATGATGACCGAGTTGCAGGGTTCAATGTAGACTTCCGGCTTCTCCGTTCCGCACAAGATGGACGAGGGCGGGTCGTTCTTTCGGTAGACCTTCCAGTGTTTGGCGAGCTTCAACCCGAGGTCGTAAAGCTCCTTCATGGTGTAGCCAGAGCCAATCCGGCAGAGGGTGTGGAAGACCGACGGTTTCTCGCCAGGATTCGGAGCTTCAGCAACAGCACATAGGAAGTGGGACATCATGCCCCCCCGTCTCCCTTTACCCCAATAGCCGCCAACGATCAGCAGGTCGAGCTCGTCCATCAAACCGTCCACGTACTCGGGCTTGATCTTCAGCCAGCCCTCCCCTCGTTTGTCAGGTTTGTAGATGGATAAGGGGTCCTTCACCATGATCCCCTCCTCTCTGCTGTCAATGGCGTCATTGAGAGCAGAGACCACCTCCTGCATGGTTCGGGCTTCTGTTTTCGGCACCAGGTGCAACCGCCCCTTGACCGGGGTGAAGACGGTCTGGAGGCTCTCGTAGCGCTTCTTCAGCGTCTCCTTCCCCAGTTTCTGGTCGTTGATCAGCAGCACGTCGAAGACGCAGAAGCACGTCTGCAGCTCGGAGTCCTCCATCAGCCTCTTGATGTCGAACTTGCTCCCTTTCTGCATGAAGGTGTCGGCCGCCGGGTTGTACGCCATCATTTCTCCGTCCAGGATGCAATTGACGACGTGGCTCTTGAACACGTTGTGGATGTGCGGCGTCAGCGAGCCTTCCAGCGGCGACCCTCCAAACTGCTGCGTGTACTCAAACGCATTTCGACTGAAGTACTTGTACACGTCTCCGTCTTTATGCAGCTGGATGCGCTCGCCGTCCAGCTTGGTCTCGATGAAGAAAGGGCTGTTGCCCATCTGCTTCTCCACGTTGCGGATGTCCGCCACGGCGGCCAACATGGGCTTGAAGGCGGAGAACAGTCCGATGGAGACGTCACTCAAGGACACAGACGGGTTGTGGAGCTGCAGACACACCTTGTTCAGGTCGGTGTTGACGTTATACAGCTCGGCAGCGTCCGGGTGGAAGACTTGGAGGACGGTCTCCTTGCTGATGCCGAGCTTCATGTCCTTCAGGATCATTCTGATGAGCCACTTCTGCTCCAGGGCCGAGCTCTGAGTGATGAGATGCAGCAGACTCTTCTTCACCAGGTCCTTCTTCTTGCCGGCGTTGTTAATGGCCACAGAGTCAGGAAGTCGTTCACCTTCTTGACGCTGAGGTTCCCTTGGCTCGCGCATCGCTTCTTCAGCACAAAGTACGCCATGCTTGCAAAGTCTCCAGCGTCTCCTTGGGACGTGGTGGGAGCGCGGTAGTTCAGCAGTTTGTTGGCCTCGGGGCCGTTCTTGGGAAGCCCTAAGACGTCGATGTAAAGCTTGGCGAGCATGCTCTCTTTGATGCCATACGCCATCCGCTCCCGCTCGAAGGGAGGGACTATAAGTCGCATGGCCGCGTAAAACGAGTCAGTAGTCTTGGGGTCGTCCTTGTGGAGGGCAGAGTGAAATTTCCGCCACGAGTCAATGAAATCCCGGAGAATCTTCGCCTTATCAGGACGGAGTTTAGACTTCTGGATTTTCTCGAGAATGCTGCACAAGTCGAGGAAGGGAACCTGAGCGGCGACGGACGACAAGGCTCCTGCATCACCTTTGGAAGTTCCCGCCATGCTGAAATCTGTAATACAGCGCAAATCGCATTCAGCTTGAAGTTACACTTAAATGACGTTTCTCAGAAGTGCATTCAGAGATTTTCATTGGTCGAAGGTGAGAAGACAGGAGCTGCAGACAGAGAGAGAGCAGCTCTAATTTGCTCGAAATGTCTATTCTGCATTAAACAAAAGAATTCCCGAATGAAGCACTTTGTCAAAAAGATTTAAAATCTTATTTCAGCTATGTAGTGAATACAGGAAGTTCTTAATTTATTGCAAATCGTCATGATAAGTGTCTGTAAATATTTGGACCCCCTAGAAAATACGATGGTAAATCGCTGCAGGAGTATCCCTGGTGGATGAATACTTTAGCTGTGTTATTTGGACGTTTTGGGTTCAGATTGAAATTACTGTTGACACAAATCATCCAGACAAAAAACAAAAAACAAACATGGAATTTATAAAAAATATGGGGAGTAAAATATAAAGTAAACAGCTAAAACTTGTCCGGATATGACACACAGTGTATAAGTGTTATTTCTAAATAAATATGTAGTTATATTTAAGAATTTGAAAAAGTCAGGAAACCTGTTTTAATACACGTTTCTTTCCCGAGGATGGCGAAGGCATGAATCGGAGACAAGCCGCCAATCAGGGGACGAGTACGCCGGCTCGTACCTTCGCCATAGTAGGAAACAAAAGACCCAAGTTATTAAGACTTTTAACACGTCAAAGTGTGATTTACGACGACATTAAAACGCTTCAGTCATTTCGTGATGTTACGAACAGCTTGATGGAATATCCTGGACTCAATAAACAAAAAAAGACTCAAAAGTGCGTCACAATTCAGCTCAGTTAGATAGATACTTGGATAATAAAAGAAAACAGTGAATACAAAACATGAATCTGTTACCGAGTGTTTAAATCCTCGAATTAAAGGGAAGGACGTCTTTTAGATCCCCAAATAAAGAGGATTAAAGCGTATTTCTCCCAGTTAGAAGCATTTTGGCACTTCCTCAAAACAGAGCCGGCGAGGACGACAGTGAAAACAGTCCCCCGGAAACACGTACGGAACTCCAGTGCCGGACGTAATATACAACAAAATTTAATTAAATACATAAATGTCATGTCGTTGATTATTATGTGTGTGTTATTGTACAACTAGTGTAATTCATTCATTTCAATTAAGTTCATTTCTTTAGTTCGCAGGAAGTCTCCCCCCCCCCCCCTCTGAATCAGTTGTTTTCGTGTTTGAAGGGACTTTTTCCTTTCCTCCATCTCCTATACTTGCTCATGTAAAACCCTTGATTTTTCTCTATAAAAGTCCCTTGAAATGAGGTGTTGTATTTGACGCTGTACAAATAAAATTGAACAGAATTGCTAATAATTATTCTTTCCACATTTGATGATTTAACTCGTGCAATATCCCCAAAACTGTGACGCGTACCGTTATTTCACAGTTTATCTGTACACGAAACGAAGGGAATCCGTTTGTTGCTTCTTACAAATGAAGATTCCTGTCTGATTTTATGAATTAAACCCTGCGAAGTAATTCCTCTATGAACCAGCAGGGGGCGTCAGTGAGACGCAGTGTCTTGTTTATCACGGCCAGTAATCAGCTGCTGGTTAAAGATAAGACTTATTGGAATAAAGAAGGCGTTTCTCTTCCCTCTCATGATCATTCTGGATCAGAGTCCATAACAGTCGCTGTGACATAACCACACAGTATGTCAGGATGTTCATATATATACATATATATATATATATATATATATATATATATATATATATATATATATATGTACACACACACACACATCTGTGATGATGGGAACTCATTGGTGAAAATGAGCTGGTAAACTTCCTGCTGCACGCTGTCACATGTAAAGAAATCATTCCAGCGACTGGTGGGAAATATTCGAAGCTCGTGCTGTTTGGATTCCACACAATAAAAGAGTCCACCCACGCAGGCCCAGGCAGCCGGGAGGCTCATTCGGGTGAAGCATAAACACCTGTAGGAATACTGAGAACCAACATGGAGGAAAGTCGAACACATTTTAGTCCAGGGGCCCAGTGTCATCTTAAAGATAGTGCCATGATAACATTTAAAGATTTTCTTAATGCATAGAATAGAATAGAATAGAATAGAATAGAATAGAATGGAATAGAATAGAATAGATAGTTTATTAACCTCAGGGGGAAATCATATAACTCTTTAATTTATTACTATAATGAGATTCTCAGTTATATCGACAATTTGTTGAAGGTTGGCAGTATCTCGACAATTCTACAGTCTTGAAATATAAATAAAATGAATAGAATCAGTGAAAAGTGGATTAAAACATAAACAAAATACATATCCAAAGTGAGCAAATGAGGCATCAAGAACACAGTGAATATATAGATTGAAATAAGATGAAAGTACATCAAAGAATGAATCATATTTGAACTAATAAGTTCAATACAACGTTACAAAAGGCTGTCATCCGGTTCAGAATAATTATGTAGAACTCTTGAACACATGATAAATGTTCTGCACTGAACAAAGTCTGGAAATTATGTTTTATTGGAGTTTATCATCGTCGTGCAGCCCATATTTGGTCCTGTCGGGTTTCCTGCTGCCAGCAGGGGGCGACACGACACTGAAGGGGCAGAGAGCGAGGGGGGGCTGTTTATCTCTCTGCCCCTGCTGCTGCAGTGGAGGAGGAAGAGGAGCGGGAGGAAGAGGAGGAGGAGGAGGGGGGGGGGTTACTATCTGCTCAAGTGGTGAACCCTCAGTGCATGCACCTGCATGATGTGGTGGAGGCTGCAGCGCGCGCGCGCGCACACACACACACACACACACACACACACACACACACACACACACACACACACACACACACACACACACACACACACACACACACACACACACTGCAGCACACAGTTACATAACCCCCGCTGGATGTGATCTGCACTGCAACGAGCAGAGCTGCAAGATCAGTAAACAACTGACGTCACTGCGTCCGTGGCACGCGTCAGCACGTTGGCGGGGGGAAGAGGAGGAAGAGGAGGGGGAGAGATGGGGAGAAGGTGCTACTGGAGTGATGGAGATGGAGGAGAAGGTGGAGGTGTGGCTCCTCCCATCGTGTGCTGAAATGTTTTTGTCGGAAGGCCTCCCACTGGTTATTTACTCTGACTCAAAGCCTTCCTGTTGGGAGTCCGGATGGAGAGATCAAGGAGCCAATATTGACTTTCCTCACGGGAAAACACACACGAGCCCAGCACAGCTTTTAAAGACCGGCTCCATGTGAGGCTTCATTACCTCGGCTCCACCACAACAGGCGGCCTGCAACATATCTCCAACTACTTCCAGAGTTCAGGAGTCAAAACTGGGCTGTTTGGAAAGAAGGAAGAACAGGCAAACTCCACACAGACTCAGCAATATTGTTATTGACATTACAAGCGGAGCTCCAGTTAGTTTTATTGGCATCGTGTTCATTTTGCAGATTTCGAAAGGGATTGTCAACAAAGTAGTCCAAGGCCATCGATACACTCAAACGGCTGAAAATGATGTAGTTAGCATGCCAGGCCACTAGTTGGTGGTGTTGCTTGTTTTTGTAATGAAACGACACGCTATAAACATTAACAAATGAGTACGCGAGTACACGGGAGTACACAGATTGTTATTACGGAGACTGTCAACTATGAAGAGACCGAACGTTTTTCAAAAGGTAGCCATTTTGAAAAGTTGCGTTTTCCCTGATTCCCACAGAGATGCAACAAGTTCCCCGACTTTTCCATGGGGACACAGCACTTTGTGAAAAGTGCGCTTTCAGCCCGTTTCCACGGAGATGGAGCATTTTCAAAAAGTTGCAATTTCCCCTCTTTTTCCACGGTGACAGAGTTGAAGTGTTTTTTTTTTTAAAAGTGTCGTTTTTCCACTGAGACACAGCACTTTTGGAAAAGATGCAATTTCCACGGAGAGTCAGGGCGTTTTCCAAAAGTTGCGGTTTCCACCGTTTCCACAGAGACGGAGTCAGGGCGTTTCGATGGAGTCTGACAGTTTTCAAAAAGTTGCGTTTTCAGTGGCTCCGAGCTCCGTTGTCACGTAAACGGGGCCTAGCGTAGCATTACTGAAAAGTTAGCGTTTCAAGAAACTAGGTCTTTCTGTATAGTCTGCAAATGTCACAACTGTTACTCGTATGAGTTTAAATTAAACCTAATTTTACTATTTTAATTAATTTTTAAATTGCTCTTACAGCAAATCCATGTGGTTTTGACAGTCAGGAAGGGGAAAATATTTTTTGGGGGGGCGAGAAACGTCATCCCCCATGACACCTCAGGTTTCTCATTAGCCACAGACATTACAGTCGCCCCTGTTGTTTTTGAAACGGTTCCACGCGCATCAATAGACTCAATGCGTTGGTTTACGACGCCAAACACCGAGGGGGCGCGCTATAATTAAAAGGTACACACTGTCACGGCGTCGCCGACCTGGATTGCCCTCGTCTTCCTGTGCGTACCTTCATGTTTCAGCGCTGCGATTTCCCCCCCCGGGGGATCGACGGCGTCTCATGGCGGCGTGCCGCCTGACCTCGCGGCGAGTGAATGAAGTGTGTGATGCGGGAGCTGGTGCACATCGCGGGGCATCCGAGGGCGTGTTGGGTACAGGCTGTACCACACAAACAGCCCCGGTGTGTGTTAAAAACAGAGGGAGGCGGGGGATATAATCTGACACAAGCATGAGGCAAGACAGAAATCCAGCTCTCCTCCAGTTCTGGGCTTTGTTGTCTTTTGACGAAAATCTAAAAATAGCCTTCTGATTCATATATTTTTTTCTACCTGTTTAATACCTCTGGAACAGCAGCTCTGTCTCTCTCTCCCTCCTGCCGCTGTTATGAAATGACTCTCCCATAAAATCCAGCCGGCTGACCTGTGCCACGTTCTGGCTGGGTTACATCATGTGCCGTAACAGCGGCGGAGCCGTGACCCCCGGGGGCAGGACGGCCGGCGTTTTGGCTCGCGGTGTGAGACAACGGCGCCTTCGGCAAACAAAGGGACGCAGGCGGGACACAAAGGGCCCGATTATGTGACACACATTCCTCTCCGGGGAAGTTCAGGTGTCGTTGGAGCTCATTGAGCTGGCGGAGTATCGGCTCAGTCCCCAGAGCAAAGCAAAAAAAGAAGCATTTAGTCACATTTTGACAAACGTTTCTCTTAAAGTGGGGGAACTGAAGGGAGCTTTCGGGGTTGCTGCTTCAAGCCGGTGATTCAAAGTAGATAAAGGTTTGTTTAACTGCGTCACTTCAGCAGTGCTTTCTTCATTTTACACACTATGACATTTTTATTCCCCCCCCCAAAGACGGTACTATGTGAGGCAGAACTGTCTGTAGGCTGATTGAGTCTCTTCCAGCCTCATGTTATTGAGTCTCTTCAAGCAGACTCATGTTATTGAGTCTCTTCCAGCCTCATGTTATTGAGTCTCTTCAAGCAGACTCATGTTATTGAGTCTCTTCCACCAGCCTCATGTTATTGAGTCTCTTCCAGCCTCATGTTATTGAGTCTCTTCCAGCCTCATGTTATTGAGTCTCTTCCAGCCTCATGTTATTGAGTCTCTTCCAGCAGACTCATGTTATTGAGTCTCTTCCAGCCTCATGTTATTGAGTCTCTTCCAGCAGACTCATGTTATTGAGTCTCTTCCAGCCTCATGTTATTGAGTCTCTTCCAGCAGACTCATGTTATTGAGTCTCTTCCAGCCTCATGTTATTGAGTCTCTTCCAGCAGACTCATGTTATTGAGTCTCTTCCAGCCTCATGTTATTGAGTCTCTTCCAGCAGACTCATGTTATTGAGTCTCTTCCAGCCTCATGTTATTGAGTCTCTTCCAGCAGACTCATGTTATTGAGTCTCTTCCAGCCTCATGTTATTGAGTCTCTTCCAGCAGACTCATGTTATTGAGTCTCTTCCAGCAGACTCATGTTATTGAGTCTCTTCCAGCAGCCTCATGTTATTGAGTCTCTGCTTTATCTCTCATTATCTCAGTGTTTTCTGCTCCTGAGTCGTGGCGCCTCACCTTCCCCTGGTTCTCCAGGACAGCCTGCACGGCTCCGCTGCCCCTTATGCAACCTCCTGCTATCAGCGGCGCTGCTGTAAGACGCTCTGCACAACAACAACAACTCCTTACGTAACGTACGAATTAATGACAAGGCAGATCTTACAAGACACCAGGGGTCAAGTTTGGATTCAAACCAGCGACCGGAGCCCGAACACTGCACTCTTTCATTGCTGCACTGAGCCTCTTGGTCATCGCTGGGTGTTTTTTTTGTTTTGTTTTGTTTTGTTTTTTTCAATTGTTTTCTTTGGATCAGGACCCTGCATGAGCCAGTCTGAGATATTTGGCAGTGACCGTAATCCAATGAGCAACTGGAGCAACTACAATCTGCTCATTTGTAAACAAACGTTTGCTCACAGCCTGTCGGGTTGGCCCGGAGCGCTCTGAATATCCATTTATATACCCGATCTATAACACCGCCGAGGCCTTTCACCCCCCCCCCCCCCCCCCCCACCCCCCCACCCCTCATGTATACTTGTTTCCCCGGATCAGGTCGACTCTATGAGCATTAGATGTAATACAACCCTCCCCTCTGCTCCCTCATAATTTCATCTAGAACCGCCTGGTCCTTTTAAAATCACATATATTGTCTCTGGTGGGAAAAATACATCATCAGGGCTTTACTTTCTTTTTTCTTTTTTTTTTAACTGTAAAAGCCTCATGATATACTGATATAAAACAGCAATAATAGTAATGTTAGTTTTTACATGCAAGTATGTGCAAATGTAATTTTCTGAAACTCTTAGAGCCTCTCCGTGATTTTTTTTTTATCTAAAAGCCTCTAAGAGCCGGTTTATAACGATTTCAAGCCTTCACACAAAACTGTTGTTGCGTTTTAGCGATGGAGTTGGCACTATAGGTGGTTTATCCGATTAAACCACACACACACGCGCGCGCGTGCAGAGAACAATACACTCTAAACATCGACAGTATGAGAACGCGGACATTCTGGCGCGCAAACGACCAAGGTGGATTGTTATTACGGTGACTGTCAAAATAAAAGTGCCAAGTCCCAGGAGAATATGGACTGAGAGAGTCACGTCGTTGTTATTGTCCGTCTACTGAGCGTGTGCAGGAGCAGCGTTCCCGCCACATACCGTGAGATAAAGCCCCGGCATAAAAAATGTAAAAACAAACATTTATTACATTATTACAGGCTGCACTGTTATTGCATAATGCGGCTGTAAACACCTGCATTTTGTAACAAATGTTGCAATATGTAACGAGTTAATTACAAAACGTGGCGTTATTATTACATAACGAGGTGACCATCTATAACACTATTACACATTACATCATTTTGCAGTTTGCTCCAAGTTGCGTTTTCAGTGCCGTAAAAGGAAGCTTTTTTTTTTTTCTTTTTTTTTTTTAACTTGAGGCCGTTGCCGTGCCAACGGCCCCAGGGCGTTGGCAGCGGTTCCGTCAAGCCGACCGGAGACCTTTGGAAGTTTGTTTTTTCTTCTTCTCTCACAACACCCGCAGGCGTGTAAACATGTGGCACAAAGTTGAAGGTCGCGGATGATACGAAGATAATCCCACCGCGGTGCGGTTTTCTCGGCGTTCGTCTGGGACGTTTCTGGGTGCGCGCCGCTCTTTGCGTGCCACGGCCGACCAATAAGCCCCCTCCGACCGGCCGGCTTCCTGCCATGTTCCCTAAGCTTTAGCCGCGTGGCTGGCATGTTTGCAGAATGATTTACTGGGCTGCCGTGCATGCAAACATGACCCCGGTGTGAACCCCACCCCCACCCCCCACCCCCACCCCCACCCCTTCCACCCCCTCGCTGGCTGTTGCTCTGCCTGCTGAGTAAGACTCCTATAGGTGCTAACCCATTCCCGCTAATAGGATTGCTCTCCAACGGCGGCAGACGGCCTCTTGTGAAAAGTTCACGGGGGGCGTACGGGAGGTCTTCACGGTGCGAAGAATTAAAAGTGACGCAGGTCCTGGCTCGAGCAAACAAACAGAAGCTCTATGGGGCGACTGTCATGTAATGAAACTCACTTATGACAGCGTGTCAGTCGCACAAACTTGTCAATATACACACACACACACACACACACACACACACACACACACACACACACACACACACACACACACACACACACACACACACACACACACACACACACACTCCTCATATATCTGATTAACATGCCTGCATAGGGGTAAGGAGAAGTAAACTTATCAAATCCTACCCCTTCTCCAATATTTAATAGTTACGTATTATAACTATCTTTCTGTATTGAGAATAGTTAGTATTATTTATGTAGTGTGTGTTATATATAGTTAGTAGTATTATATTTGTAAATGTCACATTAAGAATGTTATCTAATATAGAACACTATATATATATAACATACATACATACATACATACACACACACACACACACACACACACACACACACACACACACACACACACACACACACACACACACACACACACACACACACACACACACACACACACACTATTCATACATATACATGTTTACCACATGTATACACACCCGAACAACATATAAACACAAAATTTCTAGATAGCATTCATGTCCATGCCTCTGCAGCTCCGTGTGACACCGAAGAAAGAAGGATTCACTCTTTATCTTGCGCAAATATTGCCGTGAGTAAAGGTAAAGTAAAGGTAGAGTAAAGGTTTCCACACACCTTTGGGTGTGTGTTTGTCACACATGTGCTTCGTGTGTGTCGACGTTGGTAAAGTGATTCCATTCGTGCCTGAGGTGGTGAACTACGCATGAAATGAGTCACGGGGGTCAACGTTTTTTTTAGTTTTTTTTTTTAAAACCATGTCCGTTTCCACGGAAACAGCAGAAACGCTGGAAACGATGCAGGTGACTGTGGGAGACACAGGGAAAACAGACAGAGAACGCTGAGCGACGCGTTAAAAAAACTCAAAACGCAAAACCGCAAGAGAAAGATTTCCAAACAGACACAAAACTGTGAGAAACACTATAATAACAGACACAATATTGCAGGAGACAGATTAAAAACAGAAACAGAGACACTAAAAATCTTAGAGAAACATTAAAAACAGACACAAAACTGTGAGAGAGACATTAAAAACAGACACAAAACTGAAAATGGCGCATTAGAAAACAGACACAAAACCGTGAGAGAGACATGAACAACATTAAAAACAGACACAAAACTGAAAATGGCGCATTAGAAAACAGACACAAAACCGTGAGAGAGACATGAACAACATTAAAAACAGACACAAAACTTTGAGAGAGACATGAACAACATTAAAAACAGACACAAAACTGAAAATGGCGCATTAAAAACAGACACAAAACTGAAAATGGCGCATTAGAAAACAGACACAAAACCGTGAGAGAGACATGAACAACTTTAAAAACAGACACAAAACTTTGAGAGAGACATGAACAACATTAAAAACAGACATAAAACACCCTCAGAGACTCAGACGGTTTCGTGTTCCCCCAGAGGAGGGCGGAGGTCTTTTCCGCGTGTGTGGCTCATTTTCTCATGACGCGGCGTCATGCATGAAGAGGTTGTTCATATCTGTGGAAAGAAATATTGACCTCATGTCTGCACCAACGGTAACGTGCAGTGGAAACACGTCAGTGGAGGTTTCAGCAAACACGAGGGACAAATTTCCATTAACTTGGCCTGAAACAGGACGTGTGTGTGTGTGTGTGTGTGTGTGTGTGTGTGTGTGTGTGTGTGTGTGTGTGTGTGTGTGTGTGTGTGTGTGTGTGTGTGTGTGTGTGTGTGTGTGTGTTCTGTAGGTCAACAGCAGTCTGAGATGTATTTTTGTTTCAGAAGAGTTTCACGTTTACACGACAACGTTTTGAAAACGATGAAGTTCGCACGAGTTGCGAGTCATGACACTCTGGAGGAAGATATCTGTTGTTATCGTCCAGCCACTCGCACACATGAATTTACTTTGCACGTTGCAATGGCAGCGTTTCCGCCGGCATTCGAGCCTGAGCGTTTCTAGAAAGTGTCCTTTTCGCTAGTTTATGCAGCGACATAGCCTGGACATTTTCAAAAAAATGTCCCTTTTGGAGCCTTTTCCAAAAACGTGCATTTTCCCCCTGTCCACAGAGTCAGAGCTTTTTTAAAAAGTTGCGCTTTGCCCCATTTCCATGGAGACGAAGTCAGAGCATTTTCGAAAAGTTGCGCATTCCTCCATTTCCACCGAGACAGGATTGGAGGGTTTTCAAATAGTTGCATTTCCCCCCCCCCCCCCCCCCTTTTCCATGGAGTCAGAGCGTTTTCCAAAATTTCAATTTTCACCCGTTCCGACGGAATTGGGGCATTTTCGAAAAGTTGCATTTACCCCCACATTTGTAAAACGTTGCATTAAAAGTTGCATTTTTAAAAAGTCGCATTTTTAAAAAGTCGCATTTTTAAAAAGTCACATTTTACCCTGTTTCCAGGGAGTCAGAGCATTTTCCAAAAAAGTCCACAAAGAAAACTCAAAAAGTTTTCAAAAAAGTCCACAAAGTTTAAAAAAAAAAAGTTGCATGAAAAAAAGTTTCATTGACCCCTGTTTCCATGCAGACAAAGTCAGCGTGTTTCCGAAAACTTGTGTTTTCCCCACGTTTCCACGGGATCGGAGCATTTTCAAAAAGTTGCATTTTCACTTTTCTCATAGTTTTGCTGCGAGACAGATACACAGATGGAAACTGGGATTACGCCGGCAGTGCATCACGGTCACCATGACTCCTAATCTGGCCCTGCAGGCTGCGGTTTTTGATTGCGACGGCGAAATGCCACGCTTCAGACTCAAATGTCATGCCTCTGTTTCCCCCACACGTGTGGATTAAACGTGTGGATGAACCGTGTGCGGTGGATTTTTGAACCCGGCAGGGAATACAGCGAGAAAGTCTGCTTTCACGATTAAAATGGATGAGATGACATCAATCAAATGTGGTCATTAAGCCTTTGGAGACTCAAGGGAATTATTCTTAGTTGGAATATTTATTGGAATATTTGGATTACCATGACTTTTGATATTTTACAGTCGTCCTTTTCCCTTCATCCAGAGCAGCACTTTCACACAGTTTAAGCCTCTTTTACAAGTTAAAATGCCAAAAATGTTGTCGTGTGCAACGTTTTGAAAATGGCTCCCAAGGTGGAACTTTTTGAAAATGCTCCAACTCCATCCCCGTGGAAAAAACGGGGAGAATGGAACTTTTCGAAAATGCGCCGCTTCCGTCGTCAAATACAGGAGTGAAACGCGGCGGATGCATACTATGGGCGTAGTCACGAGTTGTTCTGCACATGCTCAGTAGACGGAGGAGTGTCATGACTCCCAGTCCATATTCTCCTGGGACTTGGTACTTTTATAGTTGGGTCACCATAACAACAATCCAACTGGGTCGTCTGCCCTGTTTCCATGGAGACGGTGTCGGAAATTTT
>NW_028292329.1:74567-81076 GCF_963383615.2 Lipophrys pholis
ACGGAGTCGGCAAAAGGAGAATCCGTCCGTGGGCACAGGAAAAAAATAATAAAATAAAATAAAAAAAAATTAGGGGGTTGAAGCGCTTTCAGACATGACAAAGTTCCCGGCGATGGAGAGAAAAAAAAAAAAAAAAAAAAAAAACTTGGCAGAGAGAGAAATGTACACGAAGCCAAACGGCTCAAAAAGAAAAAAGAAAAAAAAGAAAAGTTACATTTGGTTCCACAGTTGTAAACTAGACTTTACTTATGTCACTATTGCATATGCCATTAGGTAAAGTGTGTCGACAAGGCAAAGAGCTCTATAATAAAATAGACAAATAGTATTCTTCATATTTATAATTATATTTATATATAAATAATGTCACAGAGATTGTGAGGGAGAAAAGCATACAATACACTGTACAACCCCCAATGCGGAAAAAAACAACAAACAAACAAACAAACAAACAAACAAACAAACAAACAAACCCGTCCCCTTTGAAAAATCTGTAGCCAAAGTCTTTACACAGGAATATCATCGCAACACAGGTCAAATCTAGCTCGTCTATATAATCAATAGATCCGGGGGGGGTTTTTTTTCCGTTAAACTCTGTCTATGTACACAATATACACATTCGAGAAGATAAATACGATACCGCCGCTCCGCACTAACGCTCCTGTGATACATTCAGGCGTGAAGTTTTACAATCTGCTGCACGCGCACGGCCCGTTCACACGGCAACCATTTCAAGTGAAGACGGACAAAATTTCGTTGTGTTGTGTTGGTGGGGGTGGGTGGGTGGGTGGCTGGGTGGGTGGGTGGGGGGAGCAAAGTTTTCGGAAAAAAATGGCTCCAAAAAGGTGGAACTTTTCGGAAAAAAAAAAAAACACTCTCCGGAAACGCTCAGGCTCGGTCCCGACGCTAACAAACGGACATCGTTTTCAGAACGTTGTAAACGGAAAAACTTTTCTGAGGCGCGAAACGCAAAAAAAAAAAGAAAAAAAAAAAAGATGTATTTTCACTTGAAACGTCGTCGTAATGAATATCGCGGTCACCATTCCGGAGGCTCAAATTCTCATTTTCTATTTATTTATTTTTTCCCCCCCCCAGGGCATTCTGTCAAAAAAAAAAAAGAGAAAAAAGCTACATGAAAGCAGAAACTTCTAGAAATAAATTAGCCTGAAATGCAGCGAAGTGGGCGTAGCTGTGGTCGGGATGAAACAAAAGTCCGTTCGGACCCGTTTCCATGGCAACGTTTCAAGTGAAAAAAAAAAAAAAAAAACATCGTTTTAGCGATTGAGATAAGTTTCGCATCTTGAAAGCGATGTTTGTTCCCACGGAAACGCGGGGGGAAAAGAAACGATGGGAGTTGGCAAACCAGGCTACGAGATGCTCCGTTTCCGCGGCAACAGAGTCAGAGCAACAAAACAATGACGTGTAAAACGGACGCCCATAACGCCCAAAAAAAAGAAAAAAAAAAAAAAAAAAAAAAGGTTCCGTTTTCACGCGTAAACGTCGTGGCGTACAGTCTTTCGGTTTTGGCTTTGATCCCGTCAGTAGTACTTGAAAGCTACGGCGGCGCGGCTAATATCACGGAGTCAGTTAGCCTGTAGCATTAACCTGAAATTAGCCAACAGTGTGTGGATGATCGTCTGTGCTGAGTTTTCGCCACTGGACCGCCACGATGGAGCCCGACGTGACCGCGGCCCCGCCCCAGACCTTCACCTCCATCCTCTTTAGGTTTTTCCGCGCCACCAGAGGGCCTCGTCACAGCGGAGCGGCCTGCGGGCCGAGGGTACGAAGGTAGGAGTGTGTGAGGTAACTGAAGGATGCGGGAGGTACAGTGCATTCAAGGTGTTTGCGGGGGGGGGGGGGGGGGGGGGGGGGGGGGGGGGGGTCTGCGTGCGCGACTCTTGGAAAATAATAACTCTTCAAAGACATTTTAGAAATATACCTCTTCCGGTCCATTTTGACTGGACGAAAAAATAAAACTAGGTTTAGGATCGATAAGAAATTTAAGAAAATACTTTTAAACATCAGACCTAGAGCAGCTCCGCTAGTACAGCTTCTGAAATAATATATATTTTCGATGGTAAACAAGAGAATAACAATATAGAGATGTAGGTCCAAACAGACAGAATAGAATATTTTCTCACTTTGTTTCATAGAAAACATAAAGGACAGTATCGACATTAAGGCCTCGGGTACGTCTTTGCAGACATTCATCATCCAAAAATAAATAAAATATCTACTCTAAATATAGTTATATACTCAGTGTACCTTGGTATGCTCCCTCCCTGGGCTGTTCCTATAGATTTCACACACACACACACACACACACACACACACACACACACACACACACACACACACACACACACACACACACACACACACACACACACACACACACACACACACACACACACACACACACACACACACACACACACACACACACACACACACACACACACACACACACACACACACACACACACACACACACACACACACACACCTATCCTCAAGTAAATAAATAGTATCTGGGTACCATTAGAGTTTTGTTATTGTCTGACTATCTTTGCTTCTGTGCTTGTGCCAGGATGTGGGTCACAGGGGAAATGGCCTCTGAAAGTACACACTCACACTCACACACACACACACACACACAACACACACACACCTGTCATCAGCATATTCCCGACATGCATAGATTTCCACCTGATGGTGTCTGATGGTCCTGCGAGACATCGAGAGTCTGTACAGTCTTTTTTTTTTTCTTTTTTTGGGCCACAAACAGCCCGTAGAAGGGCAAAGGAGAGTATTTTAGTTGAGCAGCAGGTCAGTCAAGACGCCAAGTCGGAGGACAGACGGATCCTTCAGTCTGGAAGAGAGAGAGAGAGAGAAAAAAAAAAAAAAAAGGATTAATGAAACTATTTCACATCTTTTTTGAGTTTAAGCTTATGATTTAAAAAAAAAACAAAACACAATGGCAGTCATGTTTATTTACATGAATATTAAATAATGCTTATTAAAAAAGAGAATTTTCTCTGCTGTTCTGATTTTCTTTTTTAAAACTGTTAAAAATTAACAAAGTGTTACACCCCCGCCCCCCCCCCAAAAATACAGCTCTGTAAGCTTCCCAACACATATTCCATTATAAACCAATTCAGGAATATTAGAGCCTTAAATTCACGTCAGGTTTAAGAATTAGATACTAATTTGCTAAATTGTATGTATTGCGTGCGAGTATGGCGAAAAGCAGAGGATCGAGAAGTAAGCCCTGGGGTACACCACTTTTCATGTTTGCATTTGCACACAACGGGAGTACACGGACACACGTGCACATCAGCAGGGTTTTCAGAGAAGTTGCGTTCCCCCCCCCCCCCCCCCCCCCCCCCACGTTTTAAATGGAGACGCGTTTTTCCAAAAAGTTCCGCCTCGGGGAACGGTTCCCTCTGTCGTTTGGCTTCAACGAGAAGCTGCCACCGCGACGCGAGCCGCTTGTACTATATTGGGAACGGGAGTGAGCCGAGGTGTGTTTTCACACAAACAGACCTTTGAGAGAACAGAGTGTCACTCGGGTCGCGTACAGCCTGAACTCATTCACAGATTAGTGTTTTCAAGGAGACGGGGGTGGGGGGGGGGGCGCATGCTGCAGACGTCTGGATTGAAAACATTCCCGTTTCACTGCAGAAGCGATGCACTTCAATGTGATTTTTCAATATTCTTATTATTAATAGGTGCAGGGAGCCCTTGAAGGACGGTCGCCCGCCGGGTGGGGGCTCCGCCGCAACCGACGTAATTACATAATCTGGGGGATGCAGAGCGAGGGGGAGAGGGTGGAGGAGGGTCTCTGCCGTGTTGCTATGGACACACGAGCAGAGGAGGTGCTGGCGACGAGCAGGAGCTGATGGTTGAGGATGTTTGTGGCGTGCAGGTGGAGGAGGAGGAGGAGGAGGAAACAGGCGACGCAGAAAAACTCGATACTCAAAGAAAAACAAAACACACAAATGCACCAGACATTTGGACCGTTTTTTTTTTTTTCTGCCATTTTAAACCCAAGAAAGTGTCTGGAAAACTGGTGCATTCAGTTCTGATCCTAAAAACACCTCGTCCCCCTCCACCAGCGCCGCCACCTCCACCCCCGTCAGGCGTCTAATCTGGCCTGCAGAGGCTGTAATCTCATCTGGAGCCTGTGGCTGGCTAAATGTGGGGAACGCTGGCCACGCAGTTATCTAGCAGCTAGCGCTTCTGTCTGGAACATCCCGGCCTACTTTATACCCCCCCTCCCCCCCCCACCCACCTCTTCCTCACACACACACAAACTCACTCACACACAGTGCCTGGAAACTCTGACACAAGAACCCGCGGTGTTACGTGTACATGTTTGTTCTCTGTGTATCGTGTAACGCAGCCTTTCTGGATTTTTCTGCCGCGTCGGTTTGCTTTTGTTGACGTCGAGTAAATTAACCACGGAGCAGCCGGGGTGTGTGTGTGTGTGTGTGTGTGTGTGTGTGTGTGTGTGTGTGTGTGTGTGTGTGTGTGTGTGTGTGTGTGAATGGAAACAATCACGCTGATGGGTACAATCAGGTAGTGATTCCACAAATGCCGGGACAAAATGTGCCACGGAGAAACGGTGAAAAACAACCGAACGCGTAGCCCTCCTGATGGACTCGTTAGCCACGCGTGGCTGAACATCATAACAAGTGCGCGCGCAGACACACATCCGACGGGAGTGCGTGCAGCATCCATACACAGGACATCTCTCCGCCGTGACTGCATGACGTTACCAGGAAGCGGGATTTGAGTAGATGGATGTTTGTAATCTGCGGTGGGCAGCAGATGGCGGAGGCATCATTAGAAGGAGAGAGGACGTATAGCATGTATATGTTGACATGCTCGTGTGCGCGCGTGCGTGCGTGCGTGTGTGTGTGTGTGTGTGTGTGTGTGTGTGTGTGTGTGTGTGTGTGTGTGTGTGTGTGTGTGTGTGTGTGTGTGTGTGTGTGTGTGTGTGTGTGTGTGTGTGTGCGTGCGTGCAGCGAGGACATCGGGGTAATGAGTGTTTTGCGTGTGTGTGTGAAGGAGAGGACAGGGTGGCAGGTGTTTAACCCAGAACCCCTCCAGAGAGCAGCCATCTGCCGCCAGCACTCAGAGGAGACTCCTCCACCTCTGACTTACACCGTCCACCCCTCCCTCCCTCCCTCCCCCCATCCATCCATCCTGGAAACAAGGGGAGGAAACTGCAGGGACACGTGGAGGGTTTGGTTGGGATCATATCACTGTGGAGCATCGACTTGCTTTAAGCGTTTACCCCCCCCCCCCCAAAAAAGTAGCATTTCCCCCCTGTTTACACATTGAGGAATCAGGAACGTTTTTGAAAAGTTGCATTGTCCCCCATTTACATGGAGATGTAGTTAGAACATTTTCTTTTTAAAAAGACCTGTTTTCCACTGAGATGTAGCAGGAACCTTTTATTTTAAAAAGTTGCGCTGTCCCCCATTCACATGGAGATGTAGATGGAACGTTTCTAAAAAGTCACGTTTCCATAGAGACTGCGTTGGACCGTTTTCAGAAAGTTGCATTTTTCCCCATTTCCACAGAGACGGACTTAAAGCATTTTCAAAAAGTTGCACGGCTGAGTTAAACCGAAGCAAACAACCGGAGGAGACCTTTGGGAATCAAATCGATGCGAGGCGATGCCGCCGCCGCCGCCGCCGCCGCCAGATAAAGGTATTAGTCAGACGAGGAGTTGGGAGTCGGGAGACGGCTGACTTGGCTAATCTGAGTCTGGTACAGAACATCCACCTGGCTGAGCCGCGGCCGGCGAGCGGAGACGGCCAGCACCGGTTTAGAGGTAAACACCACCTCCGAGTCACATGGGCTGGCGCCCGGGCCAAACGAGGGGTAAACAAACTCCTGACCCTGATGCAAAAGCTTGTGTCTGCAGACGTTGGTAGACTGGGAGCAGCTCAGTCTCGTTTCTGGGTAGGAGGTCTGTCACATGGGTCTCGGGTTCAATCGCTAAATTCCTCAGGGGCGTCTGGGCCTGACGTGTTGACGTACTTTGATCTGGTCCCCCTCCTGGCGAGCGTGGACTCAGAGGTGTTTGGCTGCATTGGAAACCTGCAGGCCTTGGCCCCGTTTTCAAGTGAAAATGGGGTTTTGGGGGGGGGGGGGGGGGGGGGGGGGTACGTTAACTGAAAACACATATTTAAAAAAGAAATGCTAGGACTGTCTCCATGGAAACGGGGGGTGGAAAACACCGCTTTTTGAAGACTCTCCGACGCCATGTAAACGAACTAAAACACAACTTTTCGAAAACTATGTGGAAAGGGGGGGGTAAAACGTAACTTTTTGAAAATGCCTCGAATCAGTCGCGGTGGAAATGAGAGAATAGCGACTTTCCCGCCCGTATTCCATTTACATCCGTTTTTAGCGTTTCTGCCTTTTCAAAACGCTGCCGTGTGAACGTGGAACTTTTCTGAAACAAAAACGCAAAAATGATTTTACTTGAACCGTTG
>NW_028292329.1:81276-163776 GCF_963383615.2 Lipophrys pholis
TTCATGTTTGCATTTGCACACAACGGGAGTACACGGACACACGTGCACATCAGCAGGGTTTTCAGAGAAGTTGCGTTCCCCCCCCCCCCCCCCCCCCCCCCCACGTTTTAAATGGAGACGCGTTTTTCCAAAAAGTTCCGCCTCGGGGAACGGTTCCCTCTGTCGTTTGGCTTCAACGAGAAGCTGCCACCGCGACGCGAGCCGCTTGTACTATATTGGGAACGGGAGTGAGCCGAGGTGTGTTTTCACACAAACAGACCTTTGAGAGAACAGAGTGTCACTCGGGTCGCGTACAGCCTGAACTCATTCACAGATTAGTGTTTTCAAGGAGACGGGGGTGGGGGGGGGGGCGCATGCTGCAGACGTCTGGATTGAAAACATTCCCGTTTCACTGCAGAAGCGATGCACTTCAATGTGATTTTTCAATATTCTTATTATTAATAGGTGCAGGGAGCCCTTGAAGGACGGTCGCCCGCCGGGTGGGGGCTCCGCCGCAACCGACGTAATTACATAATCTGGGGGATGCAGAGCGAGGGGGAGAGGGTGGAGGAGGGTCTCTGCCGTGTTGCTATGGACACACGAGCAGAGGAGGTGCTGGCGACGAGCAGGAGCTGATGGTTGAGGATGTTTGTGGCGTGCAGGTGGAGGAGGAGGAGGAGGAGGAAACAGGCGACGCAGAAAAACTCGATACTCAAAGAAAAACAAAACACACAAATGCACCAGACATTTGGACCGTTTTTTTTTTTTTCTGCCATTTTAAACCCAAGAAAGTGTCTGGAAAACTGGTGCATTCAGTTCTGATCCTAAAAACACCTCGTCCCCCTCCACCAGCGCCGCCACCTCCACCCCCGTCAGGCGTCTAATCTGGCCTGCAGAGGCTGTAATCTCATCTGGAGCCTGTGGCTGGCTAAATGTGGGGAACGCTGGCCACGCAGTTATCTAGCAGCTAGCGCTTCTGTCTGGAACATCCCGGCCTACTTTATACCCCCCCTCCCCCCCCCACCCACCTCTTCCTCACACACACACAAACTCACTCACACACAGTGCCTGGAAACTCTGACACAAGAACCCGCGGTGTTACGTGTACATGTTTGTTCTCTGTGTATCGTGTAACGCAGCCTTTCTGGATTTTTCTGCCGCGTCGGTTTGCTTTTGTTGACGTCGAGTAAATTAACCACGGAGCAGCCGGGGTGGTGTGTGTGTGTGTGTGTGTGTGTGTGTGTGGTGTGTGTGTGTGTGTGTGTGTGTGTGTGTGTGTGTGTGAATGGAAACAATCACGCTGATGGGTACAATCAGGTAGTGATTCCACAAATGCCGGGACAAAATGTGCCACGGAGAAACGGTGAAAAACAACCGAACGCGTAGCCCTCCTGATGGACTCGTTAGCCACGCGTGGCTGAACATCATAACAAGTGCGCGCGCAGACACACATCCGACGGGAGTGCGTGCAGCATCCATACACAGGACATTCCTCTCCGCCGTGACTGCATGACGTTACCAGGAAGCGGGATTTGAGTAGATGGATGTTTGTAATCTGCGGTGGGCAGCAGATGGCGGAGGCATCATTAGAAGGAGAGAGGACGTATAGCATGTATATGTTGACATGCTCGTGTGCGCGCGTGCGTGCGTGGCGTGTGTGTGTGTGTGTGTGTGTTGTGTGTGTGTGTGTGTGTGTGTGTGTGTGTGTGTGTGTGTGTGTGTGTGTGTGGTGTGTGTGTGTGTGTGTGTGTGTGTGCTGTGCGTGCAGCGAGGACATCGGGGTAATGAGTGTTTTGCGTGTGTGTGTGAAGGAGAGGACAGGGTGGCAGGTGTTTAACCCAGAACCCCTCCAGAGAGCAGCCATCTGCCGCCAGCACTCAGAGGAGACTCCTCCACCTCTGACTTACACCGTCCACCCCTCCCTCCCTCCCTCCCCCCCATCCATCCATCCTGGAAACAAGGGGAGGAAACTGCAGGGACACGTGGAGGGTTTGGTTGGGATCATATCACTGTGGAGCATCGACTTGCTTTAAGCGTTTACCCCCCCCCCCCCCCAAAAAAGTAGCATTTCCCCCTGTTTACACATTGAGGAATCAGGAACGTTTTTGAAAAGTTGCATTGTCCCCCATTTACATGGAGATGTAGTTAGAACATTTTCTTTTTAAAAAGACCTGTTTTCCACTGAGATGTAGCAGGAACCTTTTATTTTAAAAAGTTGCGCTGTCCCCCATTCACATGGAGATGTAGATGGAACGTTTCTAAAAAGTCACGTTTCCATAGAGACTGCGTTGGACCGTTTTCAGAAAGTTGCATTTTTCCCCATTTCCACAGAGACGGACTTAAAGCATTTTCAAAAAGTTGCACGGCTGAGTTAAACCGAAGCAAACAACCGGAGGAGACCTTTGGGAATCAAATCGATGCGAGGCGATGCCGCCGCCGCCGCCGCCGCCGCCAGATAAAGGTATTAGTCAGACGAGGAGTTGGGAGTCGGGAGACGGCTGACTTGGCTAATCTGAGTCTGGTACAGAACATCCACCTGGCTGAGCCGCGGCCGGCGAGCGGGAGACGGCCAGCACCGGTTTAGAGGTAAACACCACCTCCGAGTCACATGGGCTGGCGCCCGGGCCAAACGAGGGGTAAACAAACTCCTGACCCTGATGCAAAAGCTTGTGTCTGCAGACGTTGGTAGACTGGGAGCAGCTCAGTCTCGTTTCTGGGTAGGAGGTCTGTCACATGGGTCTCGGGTTCAATCGCTAAATTCCTCAGGGGCGTCTGGGCCTGACGTGTTGACGTACTTTGATCTGGTCCCCCTCCTGGCGAGCGTGGACTCAGAGGTGTTTGGCTGCATTGGAAACCTGCAGGCCTTGGCCCCGTTTTCAAGTGAAAATGGGGTTTTGGGGGGGGGGGGGGGGGGGGGGGGGGGTACGTTAACTGAAAACACATATTTAAAAAAAGAAATGCTAGGACTGTCTCCATGGAAACGGGGGGTGGAAAACACCGCTTTTTGAAGACTCTCCGACGCCATGTAAACGAACTAAAACACAACTTTCGAAAACTATGTGGAAAGGGGGGGGTAAAACGTAACTTTTTGAAAATGCCTCGAATCAGTCGCGGTGGAAATGAGAGAATAGCGACTTTCCCGCCCGTATTCCATTTACATCCGTTTTTAGCGTTTCTGCCTTTTCAAAACGCTGCCGTGTGAACGTGGAACTTTTCTGAAACAAAAACGCAAAAATGATTTTACTTGAACCGTTGTGGTGTAAATGGGAGGGGGGGGGGGGGGGGGGGCAGTGTGACGTGCCGATCAACACGGATTCAAACCCCCTGCGGGACGCTCCGACCTCGCTCACCCCCGCTCCGTGGTGGGATTGAATGCTCGGTAAACAAGCCGGCGAGGGCTCCCACACTCCCAGAATGCATCCGGTCGGAGCGGGGGGGGGGGGGGGGGGGGGTGAAGGCCTCAGTGAGCAAGTTTGTTTGTTGCTTTAAAAAGCCGACCCCCCACCCCCTTTGCTCCATCTCTGCTTGTCTTACTTCTGCTAAGTGAGCGGCCTAATGAGGCAGAAGGACGGCGAGCTGCACGTGCCATCCTGCACCATTATGCACGCAGTCAGTCCTGGAAAACTAAACAGCCTGCGTCTCTGCCGAGTCTTTATGGATGGAAAAAAAAACAAAACAAAAAAAACAAACCACCCCGCCGCTCTGCATGCGTACGTGCCGGGAGTCCACACGTATGGGCTCGACTCCTCTCCCGCCGTCAAGTTTTATCGGCGGCGTAAAAATATATCTCCCGATCTCCCATCAAAACATGAGCGCGGGGACACGTGCGAGCCAACGCAGCTCGGATCAAAACAAACCGGCCACGCTGCTCCGAGAGGATCGCTTCTGGGAAAACCTATTGATTTGCGCCTCTCGCGGAGGTGGTGCACTACCGCTCACTGAACGATGAGCAGTAACTGTAGGATAAAGTGATCGGAGGACGCCGCGTGGGGGTCAACGTCATCAGACACAAAGGCCTCCTTTGTTTTTGAAAGTGGGGACACCAGTTCACTGGACAGGTCATGAGCCAAAGTCAGCTTCGCTGACCTCGAGGCCGCCGCTGTCGCTTCAATGGGTTTTTATTCTCTGGATTATTTCAATGATTGATTTCGGGGGGTGGGGGGGGTGGGGGGTTAGTGTCCCACCGACGAATCGAACCATGGAGCTGGTGATTGAGCGATGACCCGCCACGGATCTGACGTCAAACTTCAAGCTTTCGCGGGGAATTAAATCCTCCTCTACGATGACATCATCGGCTTTCATCTCTTTTTTTTTTTTTTGGTTTGTGGTTCAATACTGACCCAAATACAATGTTTGTTGTTTATTCCTTCAAAACGAAACTCAATATTCGAGCGACTGTTGTGTCGGGGTTGTTTGGGCTCCCACAGCACTGTCAGGAATGCGTGACATCCAGTTACCCGCACAGCTAAAAACTGGCTTCCCCCCCCCCCACGTCCCCATCCCCTCGCTGCCTGCAAGGACACAAACACTTGCAAAGGGCCTCACATGTCAGGGGGTACCTCACCCCACCCCTCTCCGGCCCCACTCACAAACACATGTGAGCTCGTGCAGGCGAGAACATGAGGTCCCACTTAAAAGTCAACATCTTTTGTTTTTGTTTTGTTTTTTTGTATTCTGGGGCGGTGGAAACGACAGGGGGTCACGTTGACGTGCAACACGCCAGCATCATTTCCATTATTCTATCATGACAACCGGCTCTCATTCATTCCCACGTTGCGTATTTTTAGCGTCTGCAGCAGCGAGGCGGACTCCTGCTCCGTCATGGTGCTTGTTTACTCCGCAGCTCTCCTGCCTGGTCACGTTTCTCAGCAGCCGCGTGCTGCGTTCACGTCCCGCGGGACAAACCGCTGCCACGGCAGCGAGCAAAGGGGGAAGGAGCGCGTCCGACTTGCGCTGACGCTGCGAGCTCGGAGCGCGCCTGAACGCAGCACCGGAACCACATGAATCCAGTTTGAATTTGAATCTCGAGAGGAAAACATGTTTGTTTTCCTTCTTTTTTTTCCTTCACTGTGCAGCTGTAAAACCACCAAATTCGACAGTTGAAAGATAAATCGGACATAAACGCCACGTACCTTTGGCAGTGGTAGCAGCCTCCTTGAATCCCAAGCAGACATATGGCGAGCTGTGTAATCCATTGATGCCCCCCTTGCAGCTGCTGGTGGGCTTGAAGCCGACCAGGTCCTCGCACTTCTCCACCTCGCCGCTGTCCAGCAGGTTCAGGGCGATGTAGTTCAGCCCGCCGGGGTATCCGGCCGAGCTCTGCCGGGTCACGGGGCTGCCGTACTCCTCGTCGGAGCCCTCGCTGCTCCGGGACGAGATGTTCTCCACCGAGCTGTGCCTCTTCACCGCGTCGCCCCGGGCGTACGACGGGAAGACGGGCGTCACGGTGGCGGTGGAGGAGAAGGTCTCGGAGCTGTGGCGCCGGCGGCCCTGTGGGTTGGCCCGGATGACCTTGGCGGCGCAGTCCGGGTCCAGGGTGGGGGAAGAGGAGGCACCGAGGAGGAAGACCCCGATGTGTTCAGGGACGCCCTGGTCGTCGGGGGAGAGCCCTCTCTCCCTGCCGCCCGGGAGGCTGGAAAACAGGAGTCAAAGTGCAGAACGGTGACTTTGAGGTTTCCACTCACCAGACGCCTGGACGTTGGTCGGAAACACCGAGCGAAGATAAAGCGATGAAACCAGAAACACGTACCTTCCTGCGTGGTGGGGAACGAGCTGTGGAGGTGAACTGGTCATTCCAAACGTCATCTCCGTGTAGTCATTTTTCACCTGGTCGCCGAGGCCCTGAGAGTCTTTGTCGCTCTGGTACGCTCCATCCTCCTCCTCCTCCTCCTCCGAGCACAGCGATAACCCCGGGAGCGTGTCCAGGCGCTCGGCTGGTGTCCCGGCCTCCTTCGGCTCCAGGTTGATGTAGTCGGACAGAGACGACTGCCCCGGACCCCCACCGCCGGAGGAAAGCGACAACGGCCGGCGCTCGGCGGACGCGACGGAGGGCGGCGAGAACCTGCTGCTGTTGAAATCTATATTGATGTACTCTCCGGGGCTCCTGGGCTCCCCGGGGAGGGGGTGCTCGTTCATGCTGGGCAAGGTCCTCAGGGTGTCCAGCGACAGCCTGTTGGGTCTGCCCAGCCGCCCGCGGTAGGCCAGGCTCTCGGCCCGGCCGTGGCGGACCGGGGAGGGCGCCGAGGGGCTGAGCGGTGAAGCGTGAGCCGCGCTGGGCTGCATCACGGAGTAGTAGTCCGACTCCCCCGCCCTCTGCCTCAGACTCTGGGGGCTCATCAGCACGTACTGGTTGTCGCCGTCACTCTTGGAGGCTTGCAGTTTGGCCGGCAGCGTGAGGGACCCGTTCTGATAGGACGGCCTCAACGACGCCGGCTCCCCCGCCATCACGCCCAGGTAGTGGTCGGGCGGCGTTTGTAGAGGAGGGGGGTTCCCAGGCGACATGTTCATGTACTCGCCGTGCCTGTCGGGGCTCTCGACGAAGGATTTGGAGCCGTACCACATCCTCATGTAGCCGTTGTCCTCCAGAGAGCTGCTGCAGGGCGAGTTGGTCTTGTTGGTCTGAGGATGCACCCTGGGGTTCACAATCTGCTTCGGTGCCGAGACGCACATGGGGCTCATGGGCAGGTAATTATCCGCCTTGCCAGACTGAGGCACCACACCCGGTGTCATGGGCATGTAGCCATCGTCTCCGAGATTACTGCTGGAGCTTCTGGACGAG
This sequence comes from Lipophrys pholis, assembly GCF_963383615.2. NCBI lineage: Eukaryota > Metazoa > Chordata > Actinopteri > Blenniiformes > Blenniidae > Lipophrys > Lipophrys pholis. Next base: position 88,034 of record NW_028292329.1, read on the forward strand.
CCGATCTCCACGTCTCCGTAGTCTTCAGGGTAGCAGACTTTGGGCGAGGCCGAGTGGGAGTTCTGTCCGTGGGCCATCCTCATGAGCGTGTACTCGTCCAGTGAGGCCGAAGACAACGGCGCCACCACCCGTTGTTGGCGTGGCGTGGTGAGAGAGTGCGTCCTCTTCCTGTACGCCTCGTAAGCGAAACCGTCGCACCCGGACCTGCTGCCGTTGGCTCCCTCCATCATCATGTAGCCACAGAGGTCGCCGGCGTCGCGGGAGGGGGGGGTGCTGGACAGGGAGTCGGGGGTGTCGCTCCGGGTCAGGGACAGGAACCTGGGCTCGCCTGGACTCGAGCCGTAGTCGTCACAGAGCATGAAGCCGGCGTCGCCGAGGGAGCCGGAGATGGAGGCGCTACAGCTGAAGGGTCTCCGGGCTTTGTCGGGGGTGGAGACCCCGGCGCCCCCTCTGGGGGACATGCTGATGGGGCTGGAGGCCGCCGGTGGGGAGTTGGACACCGGCATGGAGCGGCTGTGATGCAGGTTGGAGTTGGACTCCAGCATCCTGCAGGTGCGGCCGCTGCTCAGCGTGTGGGACCTGCTCAGGTGGTTCCCGGCGCCGGGACTGGTGGGGCTCCCGTTCACAGATATGGACATGGACACGGGCCGGGTCACGCTGCCGTCGCCTTCGCTGGCCGTCCGGATCCGGCAGGACGTGAACTTCCTCCCGGGGGACGTGGCAGCCACGCTGTCCGTCCTGGACCTCCTCGCCAGGCCGGTGTGGCTCAGGGGGAGGTTGTTGGGGTTGCGTCTGGTGAGTACGGAGATGGGGTTGGTGCTGGCCGACTGGCTCTTGCTCCTCGGCCGGAACTCGGACAGCTCCTTCATGGCCTTCATGGCCTCCAGGATGGTCTCGTGGATGTTCTGCGCCACCACCGAGTCCTCCGCCTGCATCCAGAACTCCCCGGGCCCGGTGACGGCGGACCGGCCCACCTCGATGAAAAAGAAGCTGTCGGAGTGTCCACACCTCCGGATGTTCATGAGCTGCAGGCTGACCGCGGCCGTCTCAGAGTTCAGCTTCACGAAGCTGATGGTCCTGCTGGACAAACACAGCCGGTACACTCCGGTCAGGTTCTTGATCTGCCCCAAGCCTTTGGATTTCAGGTTGACCTGCCAGACCTCCTTGTACGCCTCCGTGGCGGGACTGAGGAGGCCGTAGCTGGACTCCTCGAAGCCCACCAGGGAGGAGGTGGACGCGGGGCTGTCGTAGAGCTTCCCCTCGGATATGAGCTCGGTGAGAACCCTGAACCAGCTCTCCTGCTCCTGCTCGCTGTCCGCGGCCACGGCGAAGTACTCGTCCTTGGTGTAGAGGGCGATCAGGTGCTTGTGTTTGGCGTCCGCGCGCTTGTTCACGCACAGACACGAGTCCAAAGTTATGAGGCGCTTGGCCGCGGACTTGTTCCGCCACTTCTTCTCGCTCTCGTAGTACTCCAGCCGCGCGGGGCAGCGCTCCGTGGGCTCTCGGAGCACGAAGAACCGCCGGTGCCCGTGCTTCTGCTTCCGCAGGTAGCCGCACTTCTTCACGCCGCTCGTCCCGTTAGAAAGCGGCTGCGCTCCGGCGGCGGCGGCGGCAGCAGCAGGGGGAAGAGGAGGAGGAGGAGGACTGGCCATTTCGCCACGTTAATCTCAGTGAAAACCTTCAAAAAAAAAATAAAAAATAAACACCGCGCTGAATCGTTGTGTCCGCGCTCCCGTTAATCCATGTCAGCGGTGGAGCGATGTGTCCACGGAGCGGAGCGGCGGAGATGTGATCCCGGAGAAAAACAACATGTGACTCCTCCGCGCGCCGCGGAAGCACAAGAAAACACGGAGTCAGGGGGCGGGGTTTGAGCAGGGGCCGTGCCTGTCAGTCACCCGCCACGGCGCTCCTCATTGGGCCAGCTCACAGTGCAAGCCCCGCCCACTCCCGGCTCTCTACAAACAACCTTCTCATAAACACAGAAAAAAATATATCAAAAACATATGGAAAATACATCAAGAGTACCTCAAAAATATATGTATATAAATACTTCAAGAATACTTAAAAAAAAAAAAAACTAAAATATTTCAAGGATACCTCAAAAATACAACAAAATATCAAAAAGAATCCTCAAAAATATCTCAAAACCACGAATATACACTTTCAAATCACAACACAATTCGTACACACTATTTCAATCTTTTCTTTTTCCTCTTTTCTTTTTTTTTTACAGAAAATTGGACAACCCACCTCCAATTTCTTTTTTTTTTTTTTTTTTTTTTAATCAAACCACACTTCTTGTATTGTCTGACTAAATGTGATTAATTTGGATTATAAGGATTGGAAATGCACAATGCGGGATTGTGAGCATTGATCTGTGAGGCAGCAGCACTGTAAACAAGCCTGACGTCCCACTTGTTATATAAGGAGTGTTGTGGCCTATTTTTAAACCTGTGGGTATTCCTCGCCAATCAGAGGCTCGTGTTTCCTGCTCCAAACCCTTCTCCGTCCATCCCCCAACTGTGTCCCGATATTCATCATTATTGATCATTACATAGTGGAGAAATGTCTTTTTCAAGAGTCTTTTCTTTGTAAAAAAAAACTAAAAAAAACCAAATAAAAAGAAGATTAAAGAAAGAGGGAGGATTATTTTTGCTTGTGTGCCATTTTTGAGCTGCTATCGTGCTGCTTTTCTGGATATTCATTGAAGAAATAAAACAAAAACCAAAAACATTGAATGAAGAACAGAGAGAGGACAGGTAAATGCGTCAGAGGTTCATGAGCAGCCACAGTCTGCAGAATGCTGCCATCATCTGGACTGGACCGGCACATCCTCAACAAAAACATCCAAACCAGGTCCAAACAACTGAACGTTGAGGCTGTGGGGGTCTTCGTCACATGGCATGAGGAAGGTCTTCATCACATGGCACGATGAGGCTGTGGAGGTGTTCATGACATCTGCTCGTTAGATCATCCCGGTAATTACAGCTTCTGATCTTCAATCACCAAAACACACACACACACACACACACACACACACACTTGGATTGCTTTTCATAATCTCCCAGATTACACCTCGAGGTGTGACTGCATAGATTACGTCTTAATAAGCATATCGGCCCCCTTGAACAACTGTGGTGACACCACAGATTAAGGTTAATCCCGATCTAATCACTATTGTTCTTTAATACTGTGATCCTGTTGACGATTCGCCTATTTTTCTGTTTTTGTTCACGAGTTCATTTCTGGGGATCGAGGGGTTTAAGATGAGCATGTGTTCTCAGCGTGAGCATCCACCTATAATCTGGCATATCAGCAAAAACACAAACACCTCCGGTGCTGGGATTAAATAGCGTCCGAGCACATATACCAACAGCCAGCGGGCAAAAACAAAGTGAACAAAGAGATTATTGTTGACGTGTAACGAGGACATGTAATAACTGAGTGCTGAATAGGCAAAACAACGTTGTGTACGTGTGTGTTTGATTACTTCGGTGTGTGTTTTCTGTTGCCCTGCGAGCTGTAATCCACAGGTAGTAACTCCCATGTTTACTACAACCTGAAGATGTACTGTAAATTTATGTGATTCATGTGTTTGCTTCTTGTTTTTCCCATTTGAACTGATGCAAATAAAGGAGATTGTTTTTTCTTTGTTTTGCATCACTTTGGGGGTTTCTTTACAATCTTGGATTATTCTAGGGTTCCCTCGTGCGCAAACAGGGGTGTCACATACATTTTTAGGCCCCCATTTCCACGACAATGTTCTAAAGTGCAAACAACTCGTTTTTGCGTTTTTTGTTTCAGAAAAGTTTTACGTTTACACGGCGCCATTTCAACAAGATGTCTGTTTCCATAGAGACGAGAGAAGCGCTGTCTACTCGAGCATGCGCAGGAGAACTGTTTACGACGTCCGTGGTGTACGTGGGCAATATGCAGCATTTGAGAAGCGTTGCCTTTTCCTCGTTTCCATGGAAATGGAGTGGGAACATTTTCAGAAAGTTGCATTTTCCCCCATTTCCACGGTGAGGGAGTAAGAACTCGTTCAAAAAGTTGCATTTTCAGTGGCTCGGTGCACCGTTTAACAAAACCAAACAATGACGACTTAAAATGACTCAAATCTCAATGTCAAGACAATTTTCATGACGCAAAATACATTATTGCATTATTGGTGTTTTTCCTGGTTTCTCCTGTTGAATTGGATTGAGAGGGAGTGGATCAACACTGACCTCTAGTGGACAGATGCAGACGCTGCACACCGGAAGTGAGCCCAGTAGGAGGAGGTCACCTGACTCCCCCACCTCCTCCTCCTCCTCCAGGCTAAGAGGAGGTCCAGACTTCAGCATGGCGCCCGTAGCGGCGCTTCTCCTCCTGTCGCTGGCTTCTGTTTGTTTACCGGCTGCAGCCGAGAACACATTGGTCTATGTGACTTTGGTGAGTAACGAGAGTAAATGTAAAGTAAGAAATACGGAAGCCGGGTGGAAGTGTACCGGGAGCCCTGGAGGGTCTCTCCGCGCCACATCGCGGAACTCCGTTAAAAAAACGGAACTATTCAGTGTATTCTTTGTTTTCCGGCCTCAGTGTGCGGGTCCGAGCAGAAAACACTGTTTTATGTTAATGTGGGGGCTTTTTAATGAATACGGCTCGCTGTTTTTTAACGTAGGAAGTCGTTTTATCAGAGAAATATGTCACGTCACTGCTCGTAACCTGGCTTTTAACCTGCAGACGGAAGTAGTAATAAAATGTTTATATCTGTAATGATTACACTGGTGAATGCCGGATTTAATCCAGACGAATTATAGGAAGGAGTGTTGTTCTTTTTGCTAGACAGCTAAGTGACTTACAAAGCCCCGTTTGGATGTTTGAGGGTTTTATGGAGCTGCACATCAGGTCCGTCCAGTCTAACCTGTTTTATGTGTCAGCTGCAACACCACCACAACAACAACAACAACAACACATCCACATACACATCTTCATCCATTACACACACGAACGCAGATCTATGCACATCTACACGTAAATCTAAAAAAAACCAAAACACACACTTCTACACAAACACTCCTGCACATTCATACATGTACGTCATTGCATACACACACTTCTATACACTCGTCTACATCCATTACACACACATCCACTCACACATGCATCCAAACACACACTTCCACACACAGTTTGCATTTTCACCTCTTTCTGGTCATTATCTGTTTTGTTTTTTTTGTTTGTTTGTTTTTCGGTGAATTTAATTTCACTATCCAACAGTCTCGCGCCGCCTCCTCCGCCCTGAGCGGAGCTCACTTCTTTCTCTTGCGTGAGAGGAGGATTGTATCGCGGAGGTGAGAAGTGAAGCAGCCGAGGAAAGGCGCCTGGTTTTTCTCGCGTGAAGGTGATGCTGTGACGAAGGTCGACTCAATTTGTCGCCATGAAAAAATGACTAAGGTCAACCCCGGAGTGGCTTCTCGCCGGTTCTCAGAAACGGCCCCGATAATCTATTCGCGGCTTTCTCACAGAGATCGGATGAGATTAAGCGTTGGGGGGGGGGGGGGGGGGGGGGGATGGAAAGGGGGGGGATAATCCACCCTCGGAATAGAGTTTTGGGATGGATCGGGAAAACGGAAATGCATCGCTTCTCTTCGGCTCGGCGAGTGGAACCATTTATCAAGGCTGTCGTGTCGAAGCAGAAGAGGGCATGCTGGTTTTTATGAGCGAGGTGTGAAAGTGGCTCATCGCGACAGCCCGCGAAGAACCGGCGACTATTCAACAAGCAAACACTCGGGCAGGATAGGTGTCAGAAACGTTTTTCCATTTGCACGCCAAAGTTTTGAAAAGGATGTAGTTTGGCGTGCGAGAACTCGGGGCTGTCGTTTGTTTTTTGTCATGAAACCACGCGCACAAGCAGAGAACATCCCTTTGTAAACATTAACACGGACACGCGACGATCAAGTTGGGTTGTTGTTACGGTGACTGTCAAAATAAAAGTCCCAAGTCCCAGGAGAACGTGGACTGGGAGTCATGACACCCTGGAGGTAAACATTGTTCTTATTATTCATCTACTGAGCATGTGCAGAAGAACGAATTTACTACGGCCATCGTGAGCATGCGCGATAACGGCGTTTCGGAAAAGTTGCGTTGTCCGCCGCTTACATAGAGATGGGACCGTTTCCAAAAACTTGTGTTTCCCTCATAGAGACGGAGTACGAGCGTTTTACACAGAGACTGAGTCGAGGCGTTGCTAAAAAGGGTTATGTTTTTTGACAAAAACTTGAGTTTCCCCCATTGCCACAGATTCGGGCAGTTTTCAAAAAGTTGCGGTCGTGTTTTAAAGTTTGGACTCCAACTGACATGTCCTTCCTGTCTCTCTGCAGCTGTTTCGACATGGCGACAGGTCTCCAGTCCGAGCCTACCCCACTGACCCGTACCAGGAGGGCAGCTGGCCCCAGGGCTTCGGCCAGCTCTCACAGGTACCAGCAGGGCCTCGTCCGCGCAGGAAATCTAAGTATTGATGTAGTAACAGGGCTGGATATTGTCAGGAAAATGGCGATATGATACGTACCTCGATACGTGTGTCACCATACGATACGGTACGGTACGATATGTACCTCGATCACCATACGATACATACCTCGATATGTGTGTCACGACACAAACCTCGATACATGGGTCACCATACAATACGTACCTCGATATATGGGTCACCATACAATACGTACCTCAATACATGGGTCACCATACAATACGTACCTCAATACATGGGTCACCATACAATACGTACCTCGATATATGGGTCACCATAAATTATGTACCTCAATACATGGGTCACCATACAATACATACCTCGATACATGGGTCACCATACAATACTTACCTCGATATATGGGTCACCATACAATACGTACCTTGATGCACGTGTCACGATATGATACGTTCTGGATACATGGGTCACTATACAATTATTACTTTGATACACGGGTCACCATGGAAATACATGCCTGATATGGTTTGATATTTTATGGTGCAGTTTGATCCGGTGTGATATGATTCAATACGTACTTTGTAGTCCGATAAAAAGCGACAGAATAAAAGGAAGGTACGTCTCAGTATATTGGTAAACGAGTTTAAAACCCATTTAATTAAGTCTGAAGACGTTTATCTGCCAGACTGAGTATAGATATTGGCGGCTGGAAGATTGATATCAGTTTAAAAGAGATCTCAGTATGTACCTATGAATTGATGTTTTTACACCACCCTAACGGGTTCTGGCTTTAGAGAGGTACAAGGGCTGGTGTGAGGACCCAGAGGAGGAACTTTTATCTCCAGCTGATGGAATTAGACGGTTCCGTGTCATTTCTTCTTCCCAGGAGGGGATGAGGCAGCACTATGAGCTGGGCCAGTTCCTGAGGACTCGCTACCGGAACCTCCTGAATGGATCCTACGACCGACACGAGGTACACCTTCGGGTCGAAGGTCACCTACGGGAAGGTGATGGCGGTGCGAAGGGTTTTGATTTGAATGTCTCCTGTCCAGATCTCGGTTCGCAGTACGGACTTCGACCGCACCCTGATGAGTGCCGAGGCCAATCTGGCAGGTGTGAGCAGAACCTCCTCTTCTCCCTTCCTCCTCGCCCTCCTCTTCCTCACTCTCCCCCCCCCACCCCTGCCTCCTCCAGGTCTCTACCCTCCCAGCGGGCGCCAGGTTTTCAACCCCGACCTGAAGTGGCAGCCGATCCCCGTGCACACGGTTCCCCAGAGCGAGGACAGGGTTCGTGCCTCGCGGCCTGAACAACGCTCCCGCACGGAAACTCCGCCTGACCTCCATCTTTCTTCTTCCAGCTTCTGCTGTTCCCTCAGAACGACTGCCCGCGCTACGCCCAGCTTGATGAACGAGACGGAGCGCACGGAGGAGGTCGTGAACATCACGGCGGAGTACCGGGTACGGTCCTCCACGGTTCCCCTCGGCGCCGGAGCACACGACCCTCCCCCTCCCGTCACCAAACGCTTATGTCTCTTATGTGCGTTTCAGGACTTCATCGAGTTTGTGAACAATCAAACTGGACTGAATAACACCGGCGTGGAGTCGCTGTGGAGTGTGCACGACACACTCTTCTGTGAGGTGAGCGCACACACACACACACACACACACACACACACACACACACACACACACACACACACACACCGTAAGCTGGTGGTTAGTGTTGGTTACACTCGCGTGACCCAGCTGGGGTTTTGAGGAACAAACCAGCAGTTTCACTCTTGAGTCGGGTTGTTTGGGAACGTTTGGACTTCAGTTTCGACTGTTAAGTCAGAGGAGACGGAAGCGAGAGCAGACTGCTGAGTCGGCGGGAGTCGGCGGAAATCTCACGAGTGTGTGTGACCCGGTCACACGTCTTCAGGTGAAAAGTGGAACGATTTTGATTTTGGGAGTCTGTTTCCATGACAACGGTGCTCGGAGCCCACTGAAAAGGGAAGAAAGTGGTTTCCGGGGTGGAACTTTTTGAAAATGGAAATGGGGAAATGCTACTTTTTGAAAAAAAAAAACACTCCAGACTCCATGGAAAAGGTCGAATTGCAACCTTGAGAAAACGCTCCTACTCCGTGAAAACTGGAGATTTTGAAAACGCTCCGGCTCCATTGAAACGGTAGAAAATGCAAACTTTTGAAAATGCTCCGACTCTGTGGAAACAGGACTTTCTGAATATGCTCCATCTCCATGGAAATGGGGGGGGGGGGGGGGGGGGGGGGGGGGGGGAATGCAACTCTTTCAAAAATGCTCGAATTCTGTGAAAACGGGGGAAACATGACTTTTTGAAAATGTTCAGTCTCTGTGGAAAACGGTGAAAATAATGCTACCTTTTGAAAACGCTCCGACTCCATGGAAACGGTACAAATGCAACCTTTTGAAAAAGCTCTGAATCCGTGGAAAGTGGACTTTTTTGAAAATGTCCAGTCTCCGTGGAAACTGAAATAAATGCTGTCTCCTTGGAAATGAGGGACCAGCGACCTTTTGGAAAAACACTCTCACTTTGTCTGAATTGAAACGGCAAAACGCACATTTTTGAAAGTCTCTGTCTCCACAGATGCACAACTTTTTAAAAAAAAAAAAAACGCCCAGACTCCGTAAAAACAGTCCAACTTGTCCATATAAATGTCTGCATACTCCCATTTTTAATGTGTGTGTGGTTTTATTACCAAAACATACAGCACCCACTAGTGGCCTGGCATGCTAACAAATCGATTTCCGCCATTTCCCAGATGTTGTTTTCAAAACCATGTAAACTTTTCTGAAAAGAGAATGGAGGAAAAAAAAAAAAAAAAAACCCCGATCATTTTAACTTGAAACGGCGTCGACGGGAATCGCAGAGCATGTCACGAGTGTTTGTGCTTTCAGTCCCGTCACAACATGACCCCTCCGGCCTGGGTCACGCCCGACGTCCTGCAGAAGCTGCGCCTCCTCAAAGACTTGAGCTTCCAGGTAAAAAAAACAAACAAAAAAAAAAAACAAAACCTTGTTAAACCTAATTCTGCGCGGGACGAGGATTAACGGTGAAATGTTCCCAGATGATGTTCGGGATTTACAAGCAAGTGGAGAAGAGTCGGCTGCAGGGAGGTAAGCCTGAAGTCTGTTTTCTGATCTCGCCACCTTGTACTGGACCGACCTCTTGTTCTCGTCTCCCAGGGATGCTGCTGGGTGAAATAGTGCAGAATCTTTCCGAGATGGCCGCTCCGGACGCGAAGCGGCGCCTCAAACTGAAGATGCTCTCCGCGGTGAGCTCCTCGCCCGCACGTCTCTTTGTGGTTTTCCCCCGCCTCGCGTTAAAGCTCGCCCCTTTGACCCTCTCGCCAGCACGACTCCACCATCGTGGCGCTGCAGTCCAGCCTGAACGTGTACAGCGGGCAGCAGCCGCCGTACGCCTCCTGCCACATCTTCGAGCTGCGCAGAGACGACAACGGCTCGGCCTCGGTGTCCATGTTCTTCCGGAACGACAGCGGCGTGGAGCCGTACCCCGTCCGGCTGCCCGGCTGCCCGCTGCACTGCCCCCTGCAGGACTTCGTTCGCCTCACGCAGCCCTCGGTGTCGGACGACCGCGACAGGGAGTGCCAGCTGCCTCCGGAGACGGAGGACAAAGGTCCGAACGCCGTTGACCACTTTTACAACCGAAAACTTGAGGCAACTTTTTCAAAAGTGCCTTCGTCTCTGTGGGAACAGGGGGGGGAAGCTCCACTTTTTAAAAAGTGGCTCCATCGCCATGGAAACCGGGGAAACGCAACGTTTTGAAAACGCTCTGTCTGTGTAGAAACGGGGGGAATATTTAAATTTTAGAAGACGGTCTGTCTCTGTCCCTGCAAACACGGAAGGGAAGACGCAATTTAAAAAAAAATGCTCCGTCTCCATCTGAACGGGGGGAATATAAACTTTTAGAAAACTCTTCGTCTCGATGGGAAAAGCGGGGGAGGCGCAACTTTTCAAAAAATGACCCGTCTGCATGGAAATGGAGGGAAGCGCAGCTTTTTGAAAACGCTTGGTCTCTGTAGAAATGAGGGGAATATTTATCTTTTAGAAAGAGTTCTGAGGCTGTCTCCGTGGAAACGGGGGGGGGGGGGGGGGGGACGACGCCACCTTTCGAAAATGCCCTGTCTCCGTGGGAATGGGCAAAATGCAGCTTTTTGAAAATCCTCCATCTCCGTGGAAACGTGGGACAATGCAACTTTTCGAAAATGCTCGGACTCAATCGCCATAGAAATGGGAGGGAAACTTAACCTTCGAAAACGCTCCGTCGCCATGGAAATGGGGGGGGAAACGCAACTATAGTTGACAGTCCAACTTGGTCGTCTGTCCACTAGGATGTCCAGGTTCTCCTGTCAATGTCTTGTTCTCTGTGGCTCCACTAACGTCTCTCCTCCCGCAGAGATCCTCCTCATCCTGGCTCTGTTGGCGTGCGCGCTCCTCCTCCTCATCGCCCTCCTCCTCGGCGTGGTCTGCTGGAGGAAGGAGCCCATGGCGGCGCGGGGCTACCAGCACGTGACGAACCAGGACGACTCCTGACAGAAGCACCGACTGCTCCCGCGCAGATCCACCAGCGTGGAGTCGTGGGACAGCAGCCAGGACGACGGTCTCTGACGCGCCACGACATCCGCGTTCGTCCAGACGGGCCGGAGGAAGTGGAACCAGTGTCTCCAAGATGGACGTCTTAATTTATCGCCTGATCTTTATGTCTCCCCTTCATTTTGAAAGCGTTGCCCCGGCGACGGCATGACGGACTCCTAAAAGTGAGAACGGGCCGAGTCGTGCGCCTCGTCGGGCCCGATGCTGCACCGAGTGCGAAAAACATCCGACTCGCCCAGTTTTAATGCGACGTCATCCACCACCAACCGCAAGTAGCTCAACGTTAGAACTTCGTGGCGTCGGCGCAGATTCTCCGGCGCTTTTACGTGGAGTTGATTTAGTGGTTCAATAAAGTGCCGTTCATTTCGAAAAGGTGCAGACGGATGATGTAAGAATAGAAATTGTCGAGACTTGATGTAAAATCTGCGAGAGGACTGAACGTGTCGACTGAACAAAGTGCCTTGAATTCACCAACCTCCCCGAGAACATTTCTTACAAGCGTCTGCTATCTGGATTTATATAATATGACGGGAACAAGCATGTTCGGACACATTTTAACACAAATATCTGGATATTTTAACTCTACAACAAATCTTTAATGAAACGTTGCGACGGACCACACAGTAAAGAGATGTAAATACCGCTCTTTTGTCTTTCTACAATCTGAAATAAAACTGCTGTATTTACTCTGTATGCGTACTGTTTGGACTCACTAAGCACAGACGGGACTCTTTAGTCGCTGAAGGCTTCACAAACATGTAAATACATGGATGATATGTTCATTTTATGACCTTCAGGTGGATTTTCTTGTTGGTTCAGATCTCTGATCAGAGCATAGGCACGGCATCCAAATTAAACATTGGGATCAGAAAGTGAGCAGCTGAAACACACACCGTGTGTTTGACCAGGTGTGACTCAGTGGAGGAAAACCCCAAAAACCTTTTGACAAAATGATGTTGACAAGTCAAAGAAGGAAAAAAAAAAAAGGTTTTTGAAGGTTTTTGTATGAGTGTGTGTTGGCTTCACTGTAATCTGGATTGGGGGTTGAAGAGAAAAACAGGCCAAAACATTAGCACTACTATCGAGGGACAAAAGTTCAGTTGATTTCAGTGTCACTCGATAAGAGTGTTATCTTTTGATATAAAGCAATTTGTTTACCCAGTGCCAGAGAGCGGGAGGCCATGTGGTGTTCATGGGACCACTAACACTGGCCTGTAAAATAGCGCCATAATGACCTTGAAATTTGAAATTAAAAGTGTGTTTTCTCTTTTAGTTTTTGTCTTTTATTCGCACAATAACAAAAGAAAAAAGAAAGATCTGTACGTTTATATTGGAGCCTGCAGTATCGTGATCCGCCGCAGCAGAAATAATGTCGCTGTGTGTGGATGGCAGCGCTGTCAAGACCAAACCGCCAAAATTCCTGGAGAAGAAGCAGAAGAAGAAAATGGCGGAGTACCTGGCGTCCATTTTCGGCACAGAGAAAGACAAGTGAGTTTTATTTCATATTTGAATCTAGTTTAATCCTCCGGGCGGTCTTCAGGTGATGCGTGTCTGCAGCGGGGATCGTTTACCGCCGGCTGGGCTCGGTTCGGTCTCCGCAGACGCGCTGGAGCTCACAGTTGACCCGACGTTAGCATGATGCAGCTAACGGGAAGCTAACGAGAAGTGAACGAGGGGCTAACGGGAAGTGAACGAGGGGCTAACGAGATTCCAATAAGAAGTGAACGAGAGGCTAACGCGAAGCTAACGAGAACTGCACGTGAAGCTAACGCGATTCCAACGAGAGGCTAACGCATTTGAATGGAACTCATGGAGCGACGCTAACCATTAGCTTCTAGTTTTCTCCAACATGCTGCTCAATAAATAAAACATATATGGATTAATCTGTGTGAACAGAGTGATGGGACATGTCTAACGATCATCTGTGGCATGAAAGAGTCAGTTAGTTAGCAGAGCTGGGCTGTTTGAGAATTGTGAATGTAGCATGAAGCTAACTGGTAATATTAAAGCATCTTTGGGATTATTCCATTTTTAATCCAACAAAGTATCTTTTAGAGCAAACTTTAAGTCGTAGATGGGGATTGAAATTTATGTTTGGGTTACAAATAAAGGGATTAAATACTGTTAATTTTATATATGAAGGCTTAGTTTATCACAAATCTAATAGGGATTGTTTATTTTCTTTTATCTCAGTACAGATCTGCAGTTGTCCGAAAATAATGTAAAAGTGCAGCTTCAGAGGTGGAAAGTTTATGTAAAAGCAGACTCAGAGGTGGAGGCTTTGAATAAAATGTGTCCATTGTTTCTATTCCAGGGTCAATTGTTCCTTCTACTTTAAAATCGGAGCGTGCAGACATGGAGATCGATGCTCGAGATTGCACAACAAGCCAACCTTCAGTCAGGTGAGTGAGAGTGTCTCTCAGTCATGACTCTGACTCTTGAACTGTCAGACTTTGGTTGCCGTGGTCTTATCAGGACTCGCAGCACTTATCAGCGGCTGGATGTGGACAAAGACTCTCTGGGTTCCCATGGGGGGACGAAAAACAAGTCTTTTCCACCAACGTCATGTTTCCAGCAGATCAGACGTCAAATGAACTGTGTTTAACTGTTTCTGCAGACCATCCTGATTCAGAACATCTACCGTAATCCCCAGAACAGCGCTCAGACGGCCGACGCTTCCCGCTGTAAGTCCCAGAACCTCCTGTAGAAACAGGATTTAACTCCGGAGACTCTTCAAATCCCAAACTACACATGTAAAAAAAAAAACGTTACATTTAATCAACTACACTGAGACAGATTAAGGAACCTTTTATACAAGGTCAAGATACACACATATCAGTGCAAACCTTCACCAAGGAGCCAAACAAACAACAATAAAAAAAACCAGTGACCATATTTGGCGACTGGTTATTTTTTGCAAAGTTCAAGTCACTTTATATGCACTGGAATAAAACAAGTGACAACGGCATAACAAAACTTGACCATGAATGACAATTACACTGATTTCATAGGATTGTGTCACTTGTTTTTAACATTATATCACACATATCGTTAAATAAACTGCCTTTTGTTTTTTGTTTTCTTTTGCCTTTTATGACCCCGTTTCGACAACGGTTCAAAAAAAAAAAAAAAAAAAAAAGCATAATTTTTTGTGTATTTATTTTAGAAAACGTTCACATTTGCATCGCAACATTTTGAAAATGTCTATTTTCACGGAAACGCTGAAAACGTTAGCCTGCCAGGTCACGAATTGGTGGCGTTGGTTGTTTTTCTAATGAAACCACACGTGTGTGTGTGTGTGGGTGTGTGTGTGTGTAGAACAATTCGCTATAAACATGGACAATTGGAAGTACCCAGACATTCTCGTGGACCAAGTTGGATTGTTATTATGGTGACTGTCAAAATAAAAGTACCAAGTCCCAGGAGAATGTATTGACTGGGAGTCACTCTGGAGGAATCGTTGTTCTTATTACCCATCTACTGAGCATGTGCAGAAGAACTGTTTACTACGGCCGCAGTGCACATGACCAGTAGCAGTGTTTTCGCCGAAGCACCAGTAGCATCATTTCAGAAAAGTTGTATTTTACCCGTTTCCATGGAGACGGGAGTCGAACCACTTTCAAAAAGTTGCACGTGACAGTTTGAGTTTTTCCTCCGTTTCCACAGGGACAGAGCAGTTTTAAAAAGTGTGAGTTGTTCCCTGTTTTCGAAAAGTAAAAATTTCCCCCCGTTTCCACGTCGAGGAGGCTGTTTCCAGAATTTGAGTTTTTTTCTTCGTTTCCATAGTTACAGAGCATTTTTAAATGCAAGTTTTTCCCTGTTGCCAGAGGAGGTTTTTTTTTCCAAAAAGTTGCTTTTATCCACGCTTCCTCCATTTCTAGGGAAAACAGAGTCGAAGCATTTGGTGTTTTTTTAAATTGCAAATGAATGGACCAGTTTCGAAAAGTTGCGTTTTCAGTGTAAACTGCTGTCGTGTCATGACCCCCACCCCCCCCCCCCCCCCCCCCAAAAAAAAACCCCGCTGAAAATTATCCCTAGAAATACCTTTGAAGAAGTCGGTGTGTGACAGAGTAGAACTAATTCTTACTAACTCATTCTTAATATGTGAACTCTCCGCCGTAAAGGTCCACTAGAAACCAACTTTTGACGACGTGCAATTTTCCGACACCAACTCTGACCAGTTTTTCCCGTTTTTCATGAAAGTTGTTCTTCCTGCTAAAACGACGTGACGACTTGCTTCCTGCGCAGCTCTCCATCGCAACACTTTACGTTTTCTATTCCAGACCTTTCCCCCCCCCCCCTCTTGAGCGTTTCCCGTCTTCGGTGTTTGCGGTAGTTGTACAGACAGTTTGTGTGTTCAGACGGAATCGTGGCGCGTCGGATGTGACCGTTGTTGTTTTTCCAGGTGCCGTCAGCGACGTAGAAATGCAGGAGCACTACGACGAGTTCTTCGAGGTCAGTGACTCTCTGTCCTCCTCTCTGCTCCTCGCTGTGACGGTCGCCCGGCGTCTGAAGCCGCCTGTGCCTTGTTTCCCCAACAGGAGGTGTTCACGGAGATGGAGGAGAAGTACGGCGAAGTGGAGGAGATGAACGTGTGTGATAACTTAGGTGACCACCTCGTCGGCAATGTTTACGTTAAGGTTGGTTCAGTCGATCTATAAGAGGGGCGGTGGTGGTGGGGGGGGTCGGGGGGGGGTTCAAGGTTCCCGTTCACACGGCGTCGGTTTTCAGAAAAACGATTGCGTTTACTCGCACTGTCCGTTTCCACGGAAACGGCAGAAACGCTGAACAGGAGGACTATTGCGCGGTGCGTATGCACGGCGGCAGCGTTTCCGCCGTGGTACAAGGAGACGAAGCCCGGAAGAGTCGCTTTTCGCGACCGAATCCGAGCGCTTTCGAAAAGATGCTCTTATAAAAAATTATATATATTTATTTATTTCCACCGGGTGTGAACAAAAAGTTGCCTGAAAGCGTTGCCATTTTCATCGCCACATACACAATTTAATAACCGATGAAGATCATGTGCATCTTTTTTTTTTTTCCGGCCCCGTTTACGCGACAAGATTCTCAAGTGTAAATGGAAAACTTTTTATAAAGTCTCCGTGAAATACGCAACTTTTCTGAGCCGCTGTCAATCGTTGCTCTGCACATGCTCAGTACGTGGATAGTAACGGTTGCCTCCAGGGTGTCTTGAGGCGTCGTCGTGGAAACGGAGCCTCGACATTCTTTTTTTTAAAAACAGCCGCGAGGTTCGATGAGCTGTTATCTTTATTGTTGAACTTTAAATTCCGGAGCTTCGGGAGGAGTGTGTTGTGTCTTCATCCTGGTTTTCCTGGCGTGCAGTTTCGCCGTGAGGAGGACGCAGAGAAAGCCGTCATGGACCTGAACAACCGCTGGTTCAACGGCCAGCCGATCCACGCAGAGCTGTCCCCCGTCACCGACTTCAGGGAAGCCTGCTGCCGGCAGTACGAGATGGGGTGAGTTCAGCCGGGCAGCCGTAAACTTTGTTCCGGCACGCAGACCCCCCCCCCCCCCCCCTTCGGGTTTATGGCGCACGCAGCGCCGTTCCACACGCGGTTGTTTGCCTGCCGGCGATAGGAAGCCGAGCAGATAAAGATTAGCTGTCCCCCGCGGCGTTTCCCCCGTGGCGCGGCGGCCACGTTTTTCACACTGCCGTGTCTCCCGCAGGGAGTGCACCCGGGGCGGCTTCTGCAACTTCATGCACCTGAAGCCCATCTCCAGGGAGCTGCGGCGGGAGCTGTACGGCCGCCGCCGGAAAAGGTGAGGAAACGCTCGGGCGCGCACAGCCACCGACCGGGCGCGCCAAGTGACCGGGTTTGCTTTTCTCTCCCGCCAGGCACCGCTCCCGCTCGCGCTCCCGGGAAAGACGCTCGCGCTCCAGGGAACGACGGCGGGAACGCGAGAGGCCGCAGAGGTCGCGGGATCGAGAGCGCTCCGGAAGGTTCTGAAAGAAGCCCCGCCCCCTCCCCCTCCCCACACACTGTTCTCAGCCCCAGCAGTGACGACCGTTCTTTTCTCTCTTTTGTTTTGTTTCTTTTTTTTGTTTCTTTTTTTTTTTTTTTTTCTTTGGTGAAATCTTGGAAATCGTGTTTTTTCTTTTATTCCCTTTTTTAAAAAAAATGAGCTTGTGTCGCTTTCTCAATAAAACAGATTTGTAACTGCAGCTGGTTTCGCTCTCTTCTTACGACTGTGGAGAACAGAATCAAGTCTCAGCCCGGAGTGTCAAACATAAGGCCCGTGGGCCAAAACTGGTCCGCAAGAGGCTCCAACCCGGCCGCCAAATGAGCAATTTGTAAAAAAAACGTACAATTTTCTTAAGAGTAGCGTACAAAACTGAGAGGTGAAATATCAGGCCGCACAGTAGCATTACACAACGTTTTTAAGGGAAAACTTAAAACTTCCGTCGTGTCTTGAGTGTCTGTTTACGCGACAAAGATGCTTGCTTGGAGCCACCGTTAACGTAACTTCATGAAAATGGTATGACTTTGTGTAAACGCACCTTTCTGAAAATTCTTCCACTCTTCTCCAGGGAAACGGGGGAAATGCAACAATTTAGAGACACTCCCAACCAAAATTTGGGAAAATTGAACATTTTGAAAACCTTGCGACTCTGGAAACGAGAGAAATGCAGCTTTTTGGGGAAGTTACTGAGCATTTATCGTAAAATAGATCAAAACTAGGAATGTTTCAGCATTTGAAGGTCATGAAAAGTATTTTTCTTTCTGAGAGAGTGAATGATGCAACAGTAAGAGCTGCTGCATCATCCTGAGCCTCTTTTGTTTTGGTTTTTTGAGCCGAGCAAACAGGAGACTAACTTTGGAAAATCAATTGTTTGTACACTTAAAACAAACAAACATTTGAGTGTTTCCAAAGAGAAAGCACATGAGTCGATATTGTTTTTGACTTTGGGTCGCAGGTGATCAGACTAATACTTCCTCATAAATGAATAAAGACCTTATGTAATGTGCTCATAATTTGCTTTTACAGACAAAAAGAGGTCATAAAAGAGCGGAAGTGGGATTGATAAGACATTTCTAGTCTTAATTTATTGTCTTGTTGTTTGTACTCTTTATGATTATTAATGGGGGTCAAGTTTCGACGAGGATATGAAGTTTCAAATGGGATTTAAGTAAACCAAAAAAAATACATTTATTGTGAAAGAGGCATCCAATGTTATAAAACATCATTAGATTATGTTGAAGTGAAAAGATTTAATAAATGCAGCTTCATATAGAAGTTTTTTATATATATTTTTTTTACTTATTAATTCAGTTGATGTTTCTGAATGTAATGTGCTTTTGTTTTGGAGGCAGAAACAGGATTGAGAAGATATTTTTGACCTTGTTATTTTTTTTTCTTATTTTTGCCTCGTTTGCACTTTTTTTGTGATTATTATCTGAGTTCACTTGTTCCGGGTGTGGTTCTTATTGAAGAAACGTACTTACTGCAAAAACATACAGAATTGTAGTATTTGTAGTGAGCGGAAAACGTCATGTTAAAGTGAAAACGTGTCATAAATTCGGCTGAATACAGAAGTTTTCTTTATTTTCTACTTGTTTACGTGGGTTTGTTTACGTTTGTGGATGTAAAACGTGGTCAAATGAAGCTGTATTTAAAAAAAAATTAAAAATAAATAAATAAATAAAGTGTATTGATGGCGATTAAAAGTAGTAATGTGGACAAAACGTCCCGCGGTTTGGACCCCTCACAGGTTACTGTAACTCGCAGGTTGGGTTTCTGCGTTGTGTCACATGCGTCAGGGCGCGTGCGCTGCGGGAACGGGTCAATAAAAGGTAAACAGATGGCGCCGACGCTCCGTCCCGCGCTCCCCATTGGCCGAGCACACCAAACAGACGCCCCCGCGGCAGCCAATGGGAGCGCGGTCCGCCCCGCCGCGGCCACGTGCGCGCTTACGATAAGCGGCGTGCCCGCGGTCCTCCTCGGCTCATTCCGCCGCCGCCTCTCCTCGGCTCGCCCGCACCCCGGACAGAACCGAGATTTAACCGGACTTCAGATTTCTGCAAGGGGGGACAGTCTCAAGGTCAGTGCAAACCGCGCAAACCGCGCAAAGAGCGCGCAGGGGACGCACGGCGAGCGCACGTGCGTGCCTGACATTGGAGACGCGTTTCTGATGCAATACTGCGCCGCAGAGCCAGGTCATCATTAAAATTCCCAGTTTTCTTCTTTCAGCCTCTTTCTTCTCCTCAGAGCTCACATTTCAGCCTTTATACTCCATTTTTCTTTCTATTTATTCTCTCTCAGCCTCTATTAACCATTATAGTTCACATTTTTCTTTGTTTAACCCTTAATCTTTTTCTTTGTTTAACTCTTTTTAAATATTCCTTCAAACATCTAAATTCAACCAACAACTTTCAGGAAGTTTATAGTAAACATAAGGATATATTTTAGAATATAATTCCTGGATCTTTTGTGTGATGAAATCTCAGGGTAAGGTGTGTTTTTAAAGGTCCCAGAGTGACCTGGTGAACTTTCAGGTGTCCATGTCTGCTTTTTTTTTTTTTTTAAACATGGTGCTTCTATGGCCAGCATTCCTGCTGTTCACTCCATTTGTGATGGCTCAGTGCCTGACTATACTTTGGTTAGTTGCTGGCAAAGCAGTGATCAGGATCTATTATTCCTGGAGAGCGCCGACATACCGAAGGTGATTATCGATGCAGTAACTTAAGCAGATAAAATAGGGATTTTTTTTTTCATTATTCGGGTCAGGAGATCTTTGAGGATTGGACTCTTGGCTCCAGTCTGACACTCCTTGTAAATCTTCAAAGTCTATTTATTTTTTCTTTTCCTCCTCCACTCTGTGCCAGGGGATCATGTTGCTCCACGAAGCCTGCAAGGCCGACCTCACTGGTCCACCACACTTTAAACCACCGCAGTCACAAATGCGTATTTTCATTCAGAGCCAATACGCGGGGGTTCCCGGGAAGGGAAGATCCCGGGGCTTGGATTTAAAACTAAGTGACGACGCTCAACCTCTCGGACTTCTGAACAAACCAAACGCTGCGCCAGAGTCGAGCGGTTCCAAGCGGTGCAGCAGACGGTTGGCGTGCCGTTTTCTTTTTCCCAGGGCGAGCTGTTTGCTTAACGAGATGGACGCCGTTTCGTCTCACCATATAATCAAAGCGGCGGGGGGGGGGGGGGGGGGGGGGGGGGGGCTGTTTTAACAGCTGGCCCCTGTGTGTGCAGAGCATTACTGCAGGTTCAGCTGATGGAGGAAACTGCTGGACGTGGTAATATGCAGGGGAAAACATGTTTGGAAAGGTATTGGTCCGATCAGATCAAGAGATCTGATAGGACACTGGTGTAACTCCAGTTTTCATGCCCCCCCCCCCCCCCCCCCCCCAGGCTTTTTCCAGGAAATAAACCCTGTCAATAAACACAAATCGTTGCTTGGCCCCCGTTCGCGCCTGTAAAATTCCTATGAGTCAATCGAGCTTATTGCAAAAAGCCGCCGGACGCGTCCCGCTATTAATCTTTCTAATCTAATCTTCAGGAGGTGGAGATAATCTTTCACTTGTTTCTGCAGCAGGTAAATTACTCCTCTGTGGCTCATTCCCTGGTCCACATGAACCACGTTTACAATCACAGACGGTGTCGGGGGGGGGGGGGACGGTGGCAGCAGAGTGTAAAGTGCCCCTCCGTTTTCCAGACCCCCGGTTCAAAACGTCGTGTTTGGAAACCCCTGATCCGAACTTCGTACTTCCTGTCCAACGGAGCGACGCAGTGACGGCGGGACGCCTCGTCACGGTTCTCCGGTCCCACTTTCCGACGCAACTGGACTCTTCGCGCTCGGGTTTCGTGCCGCGAGAACTCCTGGCCAAGCATGACGACGCGTTTGCTTTTGTTGGAGTGACTCAGCGTTTATGTAAGGAAAGGAGTGGTGTTTTGTTTTCCACCCTCGTTCGGTTCCTTTGGCGGCGGGGCGTCTTCATGAGGCGGGGAGTTCCTCCCGACATGCTCGCACATGATGACGGTCATTATCGGCAATTTCTCCTGTTGTCTTAAAAAGAACGTCGTTTTCGTTCAGCCCGCGGTTCTTTTTTAATCCAGATATGACTTTCTCGTCTTTCACACGTCAAAAGTCGTAATTACACGTAAACAGTCACTTTATATGTTCAATATTTGAGTATTTGTTCCCACTAAAAGGATAAATCTACATGTTTCTGTCTGTTTTGAGGAAAAAGCTTGGCTCTTTGTTAGAATAGGTTCAAATTAAAACGTTTGCTGGTCTTATGTTTGACTCCCGTTTGAAACAAAACTTCAAAAGTTGCTACAAAGTTTTTAGAAAGAAAGAAGAAGCTGCGGAACCTGAGCCTTGAATTCAAAGTAACTCTCGGACTCGCAGAGACTGAAACTGTTCCGTGATCCGGTGTTCTTGCCCCTTTGCAGGTTGAACCATGCCGTCGGTTCCCTCAACCAAAGAGCCCACCAAGGCGCCCGTGTGCCCGCACGCCGGCAAGCTCATCAACGGCGACGGCAAGTTCCCGCTCAACGGCGTGGACAAGCTGAGCGCCGCGGTGGCGCCGGAGGACGCCAAGCGGTCCATCCACATCACCACCAAGAGCGCCTCCCCCGAGAGGAAGTGGATCCGCCCCGACGCGCCCAGCCGCTGCACGTGGAGCCTGGGAGCCTCCAAGGACGACTCCCCGCACACGCAAGCGCCAAAGTGAGTGGGCGCCGCCATTTTGTTTGGGCCACATACAGTCGTTTTTTTCTATTTAATTTATTTATTTTTTGCTTGCTCCTAGAAACGTTTCGCCGCCCATTCTCCCGAACATCCTGGACCGGATCGGAGACACTCCCATGGTGCGCATCAACAAGATCCCCAAAGTGTTCGGACTCAAATGCGAGATATGTGAGTTGCGCAACACGCTCAAGCCAAGACACGACGACTCGCCGCACGAAAGGCGTGAGGGAGGTTATTCTCCTGTGAACAGGTTCGGCTTGATTCAGAAAGACGAATCGGGTGGATTTAGGCTTCACGGCCTCGTTTACACAACGGGTGTTTTCCGAATAGTCCCTCCTATCTCCTTTCCTTTCCACTTTTCATGAATGTTGTCGTCGCATGGAATTGTGGGGCAGCATGGTCTGGTCTCCTTTTGGTAAAGGAAGCATCGGTGTTTCCTCGGCTAAAGGAGGTTATAAAGGAAACATTGAGCCTCCTTTCCTTAACTTACTGAGAATTGCAACGCTCCTTATCATGGCCGCCACTTCCTGGGTTAAGGAAAAGTGGATAGGAAAGGAGATAGGAGGGATTATTAGGACGCACCCCATGTTTTCAAGTGGAAACATAAAAGCCAACTTTTTGAAAACGCGGGAAACGCTTTTCAGCGGAACCTATGGTTCTCTGTGTGCAGCGCTAACCTGTGGCCGGGCCGCCGAACGACATCGTTTTCCGCCGTTTCCCTGTAAACAGACGTGGTTCTTTTAAATGTCGCCGTGTAAACGCAAACCTTCGAAATGAAAACATTAAAAAAAAAAGATGATTTTTGAAACGTTAACGGGGCCTGAATCAGGTCCTCATCAGGAAGCTTTGTAACCTTGAGAAAACGCTTTTTGCCGTGTCTCTGCAGTGGCCAAGTGTGAGTTCTTTAACGCCGGCGGCAGCGTGAAGGACCGGATCAGTCTGCGGATGGTGGAGGACGCCGAGAGAGCCGGCCTGCTCAAGCCCGGAGACACAATCATCGAGCCCACGTCTGGAAACACCGGTAATTCATCGCATGTGTGGCTGAGTGGAAAAAAATATAAAAGTATGTTAACTGGCCTCGTTAAACCTCTCCTGCGTGTTTTGTAGGTATCGGCCTGGCGCTGGCTGCGGCGGTGAAAGGATACCGCTGCATCATCGTCATGCCCGAGAAGATGAGCATGGAGAAGGTCGGTGCGACTCTGTTCACGCGCCTTAGCGGCGCCGCGCGGACTGACGCGTGAAAACCCCGTGAAAACCCCGTGAAAACCCCGTTCCCTTTTCCGCAGGTGGACGTCCTGCGAGCCCTCGGGGCGGAGATCGTCCGCACGCCCACCAGCGCCCGCTTCGATTCGCCCGAGTCGCACGTGGGCGTGGCCTGGCGCCTCAAGAACGAGATCCCCAACTCGCACATCCTGGACCAGTACCGCAACCCCAGCAACCCGCTGGCTCACTACGACACCACGGCGGAGGAGATCCTGGAGCAGTGCGGCGGTAGGACGACCTCACCCAATAATTTTTTTCTTTTCTTTTCTTTTTTTTTTAATTCTTCAGATATGATGTTTTAACCCGATTGCGTCGTCTCGAACAGGTAAAGTCGACATGCTGGTGGCCGGCGCGGGGACGGGCGGGACGATCACAGGCATCGCCCGCAAGCTGAAAGAAAGATGCCCAAACATCAAAGTACGGCTCCTGGGCGTTGAGTCCTGCTGTGTGAATGAAGTGAACACCCCCCCACCCTCCCCCAACCACCCCCAACCACCCCCCCCCCCCCCCCCCCCACCCCCGCTGGCAGCACATGACCGCTTTTGTGTTGTGTGCAGATTGTTGGCGTCGACCCGGAGGGCTCCATCCTGGCTGAGCCCGACGAGATTAACAAGACCGATAAGACGCAGTACGAAGTGGAGGGCATCGGGTACGACTTCATTCCCACCGTGCTCGACAGATCGGTGAGTATTTCAAATAACCGCGTGAGGCTGGAGGCCCCGTTTTTACGCGACACCGATGGAGTTTCCGCGCCAGGGTTCAAGTTGTTTTGTTTTTATAAGGAAGCCATGCGTGCAGAGAACAATACTCTGTAAACATTAACAACGGGAGGACATGGACATAACTCAATCCAGCTGGAGGAACGTGAGCGCAGATTGTTGGCGATCATGTTCTCGTTGGTGTCATAGTGGAAAGAATTCTAAAAACCCTAACAACAATCCCTACCCCTACCCTTACCCTACACTATGTTCTATGGTCAAATGAACAATATTAACATAATTTCGCATCAGCTTGAAAGCAAAAACCCAAATAATTAGTTTTATATAATTGTAAATCAATTCAGGCGTCAAGCGGTTAAAAAGTTCAGTTTCCCCCGTTTCCATGGGGACGAAGTCGGAGCGTTGTCAAAAAGTTGTCCACAGAGTTGTGTTTGCCTCTGTTTTCACAGAGACTTCGCATTTTCTAAAAAAAATTGCACGCCCCCCTGTTTCCATGGAGATGTATCATTTTCTTTTGAGCGCCATTGTGGTGCAAACGGACCCCAAAACGCCAGGACACTTTTCTATATTCACTTGAATCCTCTGGTCACCAGGTTGTGGACACTTGGTACAAGTCCAACGACGAGGAATCCTTCAACATGTCCCGTATGCTGATCAGAGACGAAGGGCTGCTGTGTGGTACGTACTCTACGCCCGTTTTCAGTCGGAACCAAAAGTCCCTGCCACGTTTTGATAAAGAGTTTGGTTCTCCACGACAGGAGGCAGCTCCGGCACGGCCATGGCCGCCGCCGTCAACGTGGCCAGGGAGCTGAAGGAGGGTCAGCGCTGTGTGGTCATCCTGCCGGACTCCATTCGCAACTACATGTGAGAATCCCAACCTCCGTCTTGAGTGATTGACTGCCGCCAGGACAAAGGTCTGAATCTCTCCTGAATGTCCCCTGAATATCTCCCGCCCCCAAAGGTCCAAGTTCCTGAATGACAAGTGGATGGTCCAGAAGGGCTTCCTCAGGGAGGAAGACCTCATGGTGAAGAAACCATGGTGGTGGAACTTGAAGCTGCAGGGCCTGAACATGTCGGCCCCCCTCACCGTCCTGCCCACCGTCAGCTGCCAGAAGACCATCCAGATCCTCAAGGACAAAGGCTTCGACCAGGCGCCGGTGGTGGACGAGGCTGGGTGAGGGTCGACGAGGTTCCATAGTGTCTCGGCGGTCGTCTTTACGTGCTTTTGTAAACGCTCCCCCCTTCTCGCTGCAGGTTAATCCTGGGCATGGTGACTTTAGGGAACATATTGGCCTCCATCCTTGCCGGAAAGATCAAGCTGTCGGATCCGGTCAGCAAAGTGCTCTACAAGCAGTTCAAACAGGTCCGACATGTTCCCCCAATAAACCCACAGTAATGCCAGGGTATAGCACCATCTTGTGGCAATTACGAGCAACTACTCCAAATCTAGCCGATTGATGTCTCTGAAACCTAAACGTTGGACTTCACCTCTTCATTCTCAGATTCGACTGATTGACAACTTGGGAAAGTTGTCTCGCATCTTGGAGACCGACCACTTTGCTCTGGTGGTGCATGAGCAGATTCAATGTGAGTGCAGCCGTCTTGTTTCTTCTCACGACAACATTCTTATAACAATCATGTCCGAACAGGAGCGCTTTGTTTATGTTTTTTTTTTAATTTAACTGTGTTAACCCAGTATTGAATGTTTTAGATAGGGTTTGATATTTTTACTTTCTAAAGCCCCGTTTACACAACAATGTTCTGAAAAACATTCCGAGCATTCCGGGGCTCCCTTGCTCAGGATTTGCGAGAAAATCCACGCACCTTCGATTGTGGTCTCACTGGTCGGGTCCATTGGTCGGCGTCGTGTTCACCACTCGTCTGCTCTGATCTCTCCGTCCTCTGCAGACCTGACGGACGGCAGCGCCAGCCTCAAGCAGATGGTCTTCGGCGTGGTGACGGCCGTCGACCTGCTGAACTTCGTGACGGGCCGGGAGAGGAGGGAGCGCTCCATGTCCGAGTCCACCGACG
The DNA here is from genome assembly GCF_963383615.2 of Lipophrys pholis. Classification (NCBI taxonomy): domain Eukaryota; kingdom Metazoa; phylum Chordata; class Actinopteri; order Blenniiformes; family Blenniidae; genus Lipophrys; species Lipophrys pholis. The sequence goes on from NW_028292329.1 coordinate 113,873, forward strand.
AGATGTGATCTCCGACCGGGGAACCGGAACAATGTGTACATGTTTTACATAAGAAAGGCAACTCGGGTGATTGGAACGCCTCCGGTGTTTTTGAAGTGTTGGATTGACTCTTCCTTCCATTTTTGAAATGATTGATTCCTTTTTTTTTTTTTTTAATCTTTGAGTCTTAAGGTTTAATAAAGATTCCACCACTATTTCAGATGATAGGCTTCTGTGTTATTTGCAGGAAATGATTATTCCTTATTAAATGTACTCTCAGAGCTCAAAGAAAATCTTTTGTACGTTTTAACTTGAGGCCAGTGGGTTGCTTTACGTGTCCGATGAGTGATTGTATCACCATGGCCTTGTGTATCGATCATCTGTCAGGATTAGACCCGTAGCGTTGCTCTGTATATACGCATATTATTCTCTTGTAGTGTTGCGCATTGTTTGCTGCTTTTTTTATTTGTGGATGATGAACTGGTGTTTGTGATGTCACTGTAACGCCGTCTGGATTATTTAATCTCTGATGTTTCTGGACGGCAACATTTTGTATTGCATCATTTTTTTTTTTCCCCAAGGGGATGAATAAAGTTTGAAGAAAGATTTGAACTCCCTTTTGCTTTAAAAACAAAGTTAAAATTATAAAGTGTGTGTGTGAGAGAGAGAATGAGACGGAGAGCGTGTGTGTACACGTGTTACGTTCACTGTTCATTAGAAAAGACTTTATATTAATATATTTGAAAGATTGTAACAGAATCAGACGGACACATTTCCTCCACCGCTGAATCAAAGCAAACGTCGCGCTCCTTTTCACGAAGTTGATACAAAAGCCCCGTTTCCACAGTGCCCCTTGGTACCGGTACAGGACCTGTGGTAACCGTTTGGTGTGCGTTTCCACTGCCACAGTTACCGATACCAACAGGTCCCAGTACATCTCCAGTCATTATGTTTGTGTCTGCCATGTGGGTCGCTGCGCGTGCCGTGCTCGCCCGGTCACGCCGCGTGGGCGGGGTCTAGCGGCTCCGCGCTGTCCGCTCCGACGTTGACGTCCCTCCGGTGTGCCCCGGCGCGTTAAAGCAGCGCCCCCGCTGTATGTGGACGTATGTGGAGTGGCTAGCAGCTACGAGCGGGGCTTCACGGGCAGTATGGCGGAGGACAGCGCCGAGCTGGAGGGGCTGGAAACACAACTACACCGTCTGCTCGGCAGAGACCCGCAGCGGGGCGACAGCCAGCGGTTCTGCTCCGACTTCTGCACCGTGAGTCCCACACGGCGACCAATTCTGGAGCGCGTCTGAGAGCGACATCCCCTCCCCCAGGACTGCTAGCGTTAGCATGTAGCCCGTTAGCATCGAGCCACCCAGCCCTCGTTAGAAACAACCGACGCCTTTAAACTCTCTTTTTTCTTGACATCGCCGACTTCTAGAAAGTGTTACGAAAGCAGCAGGTCTGTGACGCTCCGCCGACAGGCCCCCGGGTTGCGGTTTGAAGTGGAGCTATTCGCCTGGCCCAGCTTAGCTCAGTTTACACTCCCAGTTAGCCTCGTTAGCACGTTAAATGTTCCAATAAATCAGTCTGACAGCGTTTCCAACGTGTGTATATCCATCATTTCCCCGTGCTTTAAGTGAGTCGGAGGGACAACAACTCGGCCCGTGCTTGTAAAGTTAACGCACTTTGTGTTATTGACAACAGAGCTGGACTTAAAAAAAAAAAAGTCTTTATGTTTTGGTCTGTCTGTCTTTACCATGTCTTCCTCACACGATCGCTCCGCTTATATCTCACACTAAGATGTCTTTACACGCCCTGAGCCAGAAGAGGACACGTAACACTGTCTGTCCATATCAGGGGTGCCAAACTCTGTCCTGCGGGGTTTAAACGTCTTCCTTCTCTACACCTCAATCTCGTGTTGATCTTTTCATCAAGCTTGTAAATAAAGAGAAAAAGTAAAATTACAAGCCCCGAGTTGCAGTCAGGTGAGTTGTGTCGAGGAGAGGACCAAAGCCCCCCGTCCCCGTGTCAACATTTTCAAGTGGGGAAAAAAAACGTTTCAGAAAAGTTTTGTGTTTACACGGCAACGTTTTGAAAATGATGCCCGTTTCCACAGAAACGGTGAAAACGATCTAGTGAGTGTGCCAAAGCCACGGGGTGGCGCTACTGCTTGTTTTTGTTGCGGAATGGAGTCGGAGCATTTTCAAAACGTTGCCGTTTCAACGGCTCTGGACACCGTGACGCGACAGAAACTTTTTTTCGTTCTCACATCGTCGCGTGAACGGGGCCTCCAAAGACTTGCTTCGCAGCTGCATACACAGTGCTGTGGCGGAAACAACCGTTGCACCATTTAATGACACTCGCAGGAATACCGTCACAAAAAGTAGATCTCCAGAATACAATGGAGACAAGTTGAGCTGTGAGCGAATGTTTTAATATCGTAAATGAGAAAAGTAAGCAATTTTTTTTTTTAACTATATTCCCAACTATATAAGTGACTACTTTTTTATTGCAGTCATTCACTGATGTTTTGGTTGTTAAAACCATTTGAACAGCAAAATCAAACTAGGTCAGACTGTACTACGGCCGTCGTGAACAGTTCTTTTACTTGTGTGCAAGTAGATGGGCAATAGGAACAATTATATATAGTATGTAGAATTGTGTGTGACACTTAAAGGACTTGACTCTGCGTGCAGGTGTGTGTAGTTTCATTACTAGAACAAGCAACGGACCACCAACACGGAACTTTTCTGAGGTGAAAAAAAACAAAACCCGATGCGTTTATTCTTGAACTGCTGAATCCAGTACTCGAAAGGCCTGTTGAAAGTTCTTTCATTGGATTGTTTTCAGTCCATTAGGGGGCGATAGAGGCACGTTGGGTTCAAAACAGGGAAGCGGAGCCTGGAATCAGAATGTTTCCATCATCGTCCGTCAGAACATGTCTTAAAACACAAAGGCGTCCTCTGAAGGTTCTCTGGTCTTCCCCTGCAGTTGGTGGAGCAGCACGCCTCTCGCTGGCAGCTGCCACTGCCTCAGCTCAGGATCCTCCAGGTGGCGCTCTGCTACTTCACCCGGGCCTCGACCGGCTTCACGTCAAACTGTGACCACGTGCTTCAAACTCTCAGCAGCCTGGCGCTGTAAGACGCACACACACACGAGGTTTACCAGCACTGTGACGTGTTTGGAAACTTAACGCAAGTTATTTACTTCTTTTGTTTGTTCCTCAGGAGTATTTTTGAGTTGCTGCTCTTTTTTGACCAGAAGGACTTCGACGGGGAGCCACTGAAACAATTCTCTAAAACATTCCAGGTGAGGAGGAAATCCATCGGGAATGTCCAGTTGTCGGCTTCTGGAGCTTGTGTCCTCTTGTCAGCGCCGTGTCCGTCTTTGTTGGCGGAGCTCATACGGCCTGCTGTCGTCATCGACCGTGTCAACGACGACGTTATCGGCCTCTAGTTTTGTAGAACTGCGTGCCCTCGAGGGACACTTCATTAAATACGAGTTGCTCAGAACGGACGTTGACCAACACTTTGCGCAGGTACATAATGTACACGCTGCGTGTGCGTTCTTGTCTCTTACCTCAGCATTGCCGATACTTCCACCTTGAAAACGTCAACTAATGTTAGGTTACGTTTGTAATATGTATTAGAATGTTGTGTTCCTGCCCCGGGGACTGCAGATGGAAACTATAGCCGCGGCCAAAACTGGTACAGAGCATCTTTACTTTTAAGTTTTCCGTACATGGTCCCTGAAAAATCATCAAATGAATTAAATAAACTAAACGGAAATGAACACGGCCTCTGATTGGCTCACCGTGAAATCTTAAGTCTACCTTAGCCAACCCATTAAAAAAAATGATAAGAACACACTCTTAAACCTTTTGTGACGGTCTGTCTGAGAACCAAGACGAATGAGTTGCTTCACTTCACACTTTGGAACGCTCCACTTTTAATCCTGTGGCGTTGTAACAAAGGAAATGGTCATTTGTTGGATTACCGGTTACTGGATTAAAGTAACGCCGTTTATTTTAACACCGTTATTCCCATTGCTGTTGATTAAGTTACATCTGAGTTAGCCCCCGTTAGCACAATGTTTGAATGGGAAAACTCTTGCGGTTTTTTTTGTGTGTGTGGGGGGTTGTTTACACGACAACAATGGTCAGAGCCACTGGAAAGACAACTTTTTGAAAACGTTCTAGCTCCATGGAAACGGGACAATGTAACTTTTTCAAAATAATCTGTGTCCATGGAAATGGAGGGGAAAAAAAGCTTTGAAAACAATCTGAATTCGTATCCATGGCAACGGGGGGAAATGCAAATTTCTGGGCACATGTGTCTGGACCTGACAGCGAACTCCAAGATCTTAGGTTTTGTTCGTAACCGAGGCGGCACCACTGCGTCTTGTGTCATTTAAATCCCCTTCACCTTTTGTCCGTCTCTCCTGCAGACATGTCATTTGGTCCTGTCAAAGCTGCAGAACGTGCACTTCCTTCAGGTGGAGCGTTTGGTCCGGGGCGGCGGTCCCTGGGCCAGCCCGGCCTTACAGGCCATTCTCAGCGAGTCCAGTTTACCTCAGAATGAAGGTGAGTGGAGTTTCGCCCCGGGCGCCGCGTCCCAGCAGGCCGTCCAGACTGTGAGTCTTTACTTCTGCCCCGCAGTGGACGGGTGCATCGGCTCCGAGCCGCCGGTCTTCTTCGAGCTCCGGGTGCACTACCTGCTGTCCCGTCGGCGCGTCGCCGAGGCCATGGCTCTGGCCAGGTGCTGCGCTCGGCACCCCGCAGCCGGACAGCACTCGTTCTTCCTCCAGGTCTACCTCACGTGGCTCCACAAGACGTCGCAGCACGACCGCCTACACCGAGAGGTGGGTGGAGGAGACCCGCTTCCTCCCGGCGTCCGAGCTTCTCCTGGTTCAACGCTCTCCTTCTCCGTCTCTCCTAGGTGGCCGTTTTTAGCGGCAAAGACGCCGTACACTTAATCTGTAGCTTGGAGTGCGAGGAGGAGGACGAGCTGCTGCTGGCGCTCTGCACAGCCTTCCTGTCGCAGCAGCTCCGCAGAGGAGAGCTCTACTACCTGTGGTAGGTCGACTCCAGATGTTCTGATAGAACTGCTCTGATCGCTGCACGACCACTAAGTGGAAATGGAAGATTTTAACAGCCATTTGGGGGGTGCGAGACCACGGCGCTCGGAGCCACTAAAAATGTTTTGAAAACGCTCAGTGGGGGGGGGGGATACAACTTGTTGGTAACACTCCTTCGTGGAAACGGGAACAAATATATATATATATATATATATATATATATATAGTGCCTTTGAGCCCCCAAAGTGCTTTACATGGTTCATCACGGTCACACGCCATGGGAGGCTGCAGCCATGCAAGACGCTGTCGCTTCAATGGGAGCCGTTTGAGGTTCAGTGTCTTCCCCAAGGACATGTGGACAGGTGGAGACGGGAATCGAACCTGCAACCTTCCGATTGGGAGACGACCGCACCGTGGAATGGTGGAAGAATGCAAGTTTTCTGAAATGCTGCTGCCGAGTTAGTTGTTCTGCACATGCTCAGTAGACGGACAATAAAAACGTTTCCTCCAGTGTCACGACTCCCAGTCCATATCCTCTTGGGACTTGGTACTTTTATTTTGACAGTCACCTTAAAAACAATCCAACTCGGTCGTCTGTCCACTAGAACATCCGTGTTTCTCCCATCGTTAGTTTTTACAGCGTATTATTCTCTGTGTTTGGAAATGCGAAACCTCCCTGAAACGAAAATGTCGTGGTGGAGACGCTGCCTCAGAGGCTGTTTCTGTCTCCGTTGTGTGCAGCGACCTGGTGTTCGTGTGGACGAAGCTTCACAGTCGCTTAAATACGTCGAAACAAGCGCTGCTGCAGGAGAGTCGCCGGCTGATGCTGTCTGCCACCAACGTCCACTCCATCTTCCCCTTCATCAGAGCCATCCTGCAACAAGTGAGGAGACGTCTCAGCATTTTGTTGAACTCTGGGTCTTTCGTAGGACTGGATTGAGTATGTTGTTGTTTGTGGGCAGGCGGGCGAGGCCGGTATCCAGTTCTGTGTGGAGCTCTGCGCCAACGCCCTGCAGTCCCGTCTTCCCTGCGACGTCACCACCAAGACCCTGATCTACAAAACCATCGCCGGACTGCTGCCCACCGACCTGGACGTGTGCCGGGCCTGCGCGCTGCTCGTCTTCTTCCTGGAGCGCACGGTGGAGTCCTACAAGGTGGTGTATCTTCTCTACATGCACCCCGACCAGGAGTACCACGTGGACAGCTGCCCCATCGGGAACCACGTTCGCTTTGAGACGCTGCAGGTAGGAACGTCCTCCTCAACGCCGCTCTGCTTCAAATGTGGATCTAAAGGAAAGGACTGCAACCTGTGTGACCAACGGTGAATATTTGCGCGAATGGAATTAGTGTGGAGCCCTAAACATGATAATAATCTGAAATTAAGGAAAAAACCTAAAATAAGAAATGACAAAAACTGAGATTGAATTTATAAAGTGTCACAGGTATAATTAGAGTTTTCCTCTTTTTCTTTTCATGAATTTTCTGACTTATTTAATGCACCGTGGCTGTTTTAGCCACTTTAGCTTCTTTTAACCGCTGTGGATTTCCTCATTATTAAAGCTCTTTTAGCGGTACAAGCATTTCTTTGTCCCCCCCCTTTTATCTTCTTTCTTCAATTGTTCATATTTCCTTTCTTTTCCTTTTTTCTTTATTCATATTTCATTTCATTGGCTTGTTCTTTCCTTTTCTTTTTTTTCATATTATCTATCTTTTCCTTTATTGATTACATTTTCCTTTATCCTTTTTTCCTTCCCCTTTTATTTCCTTTACTTTTCCTGGGAAAAAAAAGCTGAACTATCAACTTTAATAGTTTGCGTTTAATCTTTTTTCCTGTATCATTTAATTATTTTCACAATAGTTTTTGCTGCTTTTATTAGTTTTTAACAATTCCACCTATCTTCACTGTTTCAGCTGTTTTTAGCTCTGAGATTATATATATATGTATATATGTTTTAAATCTGTGTGGAATACACATTTAAAAAAAAAAAAAAAAACCAAAAGATGGTGTCCATTTAGTCTTCTTGCTTCGGGACATCTGTCCCTGTGGGCTGACGAGCCGCGGGTTGCTGACCTCTGATCTGATGTCAGACTCTTTTACTGTCGAGATGTCTTGACTCCACTCTCCCGTCCTTTCTCAGATCTTAAAGAAGGACCTGTGCTTCGACCCGGAGTTGTGGAACCTCATCGCCTTGCGGACCAACTGCCTGAAGCTGATGGGCGAGAAGCTGGTCAGCGCCGCCCTGGAGGAGATCATGGAGGACAAGTGGATCTCCAACTACTGCACCAAAGAGTCTGCTTTCAGGTCGGCCTGTCAGAGAGAGAGGAGGAGGGCGTTTCAGGCCGCGGAGAAGAAGCGACGCCATAAAAACGATGCAGACCAAGCGTCCAAGAGACTGAAGGTTGAACATGCTGGGAAAAAGAGGGGCTACCAGGGGTCTCGACCTTTGAAAGATCCCTCGTCTGAACCTCTGCGGCGCTCATTCTGGCAGCTGGAAAGATTGCGGGACAGCGGGGAGCACAGACGGACCACACGGCTCTCGGAGAAGAACCCACAGAAACGGAGGATCAGGAAACCCAGGTGGCTCCTGGAAGACTCAGGAACTCTGGAGGAGAACAGCGTTCCTCTAAAGATGAAGAAACACGGCTTGAGAGACCAGAAGCACCACCAGTCTTCTGTGATCAACAGGTCCGAAGGTGTTCCCTTCAAGAACAGCGTCAAACACAAGCCTCCCATGAACTTTGATGTCAAGTCGAAGGAGAACGGCGTCAAGCACCAGAAAGACTTTTCATTGGACGGCGTGAAACCGGCTGTGGCTCCTCAGGTCGTCCTGGAGCTTTCCTTACCCGACAACGAACTGCTGGGAACATTCGCCGAGGAATCCTCCAGCCGGCAGAGAGGACTTCCTCAGGTGCTACTGTACAAACCCACTGTGAAGCTTCCGGAAGCGCCTCAGCCGGCAAAGGCCGCGCACGGCAAAGAGGTGATCCTGCGAGCGAGGGATGTCGCCATGCTGGTTCAGCAGCTGCACTGCTACTCGCGCAAGCAGAAAGGGAAGGGCATCGGCCTGAACGCGCACGGCTCCGTGTCGACCATCACGCGCTCCTCCGTGCAGGGAAGTCCTCCCAAAGATCCCCCAAGAGACACCTGTGGACGCCCGGACACAGCAGAGGGAGCGAAAGAGGAAGAAGACCTGCAGCCTCCAGCTGCTCGAGCAGTCCTACGAAAGCTGTCTTCAGGGAGGGAGATCTCTGAGAAATCCCCGGCGGCGCTGAATACAGACCGTGAAGAGCCTGCGGTCGAAATGAAAGTCACCATCGCCTCGCAATCCCCGGTGGTGGACAAAGTCTGCAAAGCTGGAGAAGACGAGGCCTCGCAGACCTCAGCAGGAGATAAAAGCCCTCCAGTTTTAGATAAAATCACCGACACGGTACCCTCAGAGTATGGGAAAGTAGCTCCTGAAGGTGGCGACCGAGAGCAGAAGTCGCCATCTGCCCATCCTGAAGGAGCAGTCCACATCTCCAAGATCACTTCTGGTCCACCTGCAGACCAGAATGACTTATCCGCTCTCACGCTGGTGACGGAAATGGTTCGAGAACTTTCACCTGAGCATCTTGCTGGAGATCTGGTGAACGACAGACGGCAAGAATCAGGAAACTGTGCCTCCGAAGAGACTAAGAATCTGCACAAAATGCCATCTACCTCCAGCTGCTTGGTCCCAGAACAGGAACTGTCTCTTTTACGGGGAGGAGGGAGCAGGCAGGATGTCGGTCCTTGCATCCCAGTGGACGGCGATCCGGAAGACAGCGAGCCGGAGACGGAGGAATCCAAACTGGAGTACTGCTGCACCTTCTGCAGCAAGGAATTCAAGGGACGGCGCGTAGTGGAACACGCCATGTTCCACTACCGCAGAGACGAGTGCATGTTCTGTGGCGTGACGTTCAAAGACGACCTCCTGGCCATGATGCACCTGTCGGATCACATCGAGAAGCTGAAGAGACTGAAAGAGCTGCCCGCGATCAAAGTCAAGGCGAAAAGACTCTCCGACACCAAAGATACCTCCACAGCGAAAACCTCTGCCAAAGCTCAGCCCAGCAACGTGTCGTCAGGAAGAAGAGGGAGGCCGAGGAAGTCCACCGTCTGCTCAGACCGCTCACGGCCACACAGTCCGCCGGAGGTCACAAGATCTAAATCAAGAACTTTAAGATCGAAAAACAAGCCTGTGGATGAGATGCAGCTCGGCTCCAAGGCCACAGTTCACAAGTTAAACGGACACACGGGCCGAAGGAAAGAGCTGAAGAGATTGAAACACAAGTTGAAAGCTAAAACCTCACAGGAAATAGAAAGCGACAGTGCTACGAATCACAAGCTGCGAAAACACAAAGATGCGGCGCCCTCTGCAGCAACGCCGCAACACAGGAAGTCCTCAGATGATCAAGTGAAAACTACAGAGTCTCCGGAGGTCCTGAATACGAACAACACGAAACAAGACCAGAAAGTGGTTGAAGATAAAAATGTAGTGCCGGAGGCGAAGGTTCTCTGTCCGGTGGACGGATGCTCCTGGCGCAAAGACCTGTCAAAGAACCGCGTGGCTCTGCTTTACCACGCCCTTGACGATCACCACGGCGACGTCGCACCTTTAGAGCTGGCCTTCAGTGTGGGGAGCGGCAAGTGTTCCATCTGCATGAGGGTGTTGTGGAGCTTCGAGCACTTCCAGCATCACGTGGAGAGACACCGGCTCACTCCCCGACACCCCTGCCTCCATCAGGGCTGCGCCGCCAGGTTCAAGACGGGCATTGAAATGAGGCGGCACACCAGGAAGCACAGTCCGCTCCAGGCGACGTGCTGCCTCCCCGAATGCTCTCGACTCTTCATCTGCCTCTGGGCTCTCAACCTTCATGAGAGAGAGCACTACGCCCAGCAGAGCAAGGACACAAACGTTCAAACTGTGGACAGACGCAGCCACGCACCGGCGGAGACAAAGACGCCGAAATCGAAAGACGCCGAACGAACCTCATCTGGCGAGCGACGGGAGCGACCTGAACGGGATCCGCGAAAAGAAAAGCCTGAGGCTCGAGCCTCGAGAGAAAACCGGGGCAAAGATTCAAACGTGTTAGAGAACCTCTCCAACAAGGACACGTCCACGATGCCCTCCGCTCCATGTCTGAGGTTACGATTCAGAGAAGCGACCGGTCCGCCTCCAAAAGTGCACAAAGGCATTTCATCGTTCTTGATAAAGCGCTCTAGGAAGATCAGGCACAAGTTGAAGAAAAAGCAGGCGAGGGTCAACGAGAAATGTCCCAAAAGAAGAGGCCGTCCTCCGAAGACCAAAAGAGATGAAAACGCCGCCGGTCTTAAGGAAAGTATCAGGGAAGCAGCAGTCGCCCGCAGGGATCAGAAGCGATCTGCTCGGTCGCCTCCAAAGTCTGCAGCAAGCACCGAGGAGAAAGAAGAGACGAGAAGGCAGATCCCGGTTCCAGTGAAACCTGCCGTGATGGCAGCAGATGATTCCAAGCTCAGGCGATCACTTAAAAGGAGTCACGTTGAAGAAAAACTGGTGTCGTCCAGCAGTTTGCAGCAATCTGTCGTCGCTCCAGAGCATAAAACGCCAAAGCCAAACGCCGCCAGACAAAAGAAATCACATACAAAGAGTCACAAGGGTACGACCAGGATGGTCAAGAACCACCATCATGTCTCGCCAGCTTTGAAGAAACATGCCAAGACCGCTGCCACTGTTCCCCAACCCGAGTCCAACACAGCGGCAGCCGGTGTTGAGGGGTCCAATGATGTGAAAGCAACAGAACCAGGTGACTCAAAGCTTCCCGTCCCACCGACCACCACCGAGAAACTCCAGAGCCTACAGTGTGAGGAGAACCCCAAACCCCAGAGCCTACAGTGTGAGGAGAAACCCCAGAGCCTACAGTGTGAGGAGAACCCCAAACCCCAGAGCCTACAGTGTGAGGAGAAACCCCAGAGCCTACAGTGTGAGGAGAAACCCCAGAGCCTACAGTGTGAGGAGAAACCCCAGAGCCTACAGTGTGAGGAGAAACCCCAGAGCCTACAGTGTGAGGAGAAACCCCAGAGCCTACAGTGTGAGGAGAAACCCCAGAGCCTACAGTGTGAGGAGAAACCCCAGAGCCTACAGTGTGAGGAGAAACCCCAGAGCCTACAGTGTGAGAACCCCAAACCCCAGAGCCTACAGTCTGAGGAGAAACCCCAGAGCCTACAGTGTGAGGAGAACCCCAAACCCCAGAGCCTACATTGTGAGGAGAACCCCAAACCCCAGAGCCTACAGTGTGAGGAGAAGCCCAAACCCCAGAGCCTACAGCGTGAGGAGAAGCCCAAACCCCAGAGCCTACAGCGTGAGGAGAACCCCAAACCCCAGAGCCTACAGCGTGAGGAGAACCCCAAACCCCAGAGCCTACAGTGTGAGGAGAACCCCAAACCCCAGAGCCTACAGTGTGAGGAGAACCCCAAACCCCAGAGCCTACAGTGTGAGGAGAAACCCCAGAGCCTACAGTGTGAGGAGAACCCCAAACCCAAGAGGCCACTAAATAAAATAGAAAAAACACAGCTCCCCACAGAGAAAGTCCAGAAGCTACAGTCTAAGACAAAACCCAAGAAGCCACAGAAGAGAAAAGAAAAATTATCTTCAGATGCAAATAAAAACTTGAATAAAAAGGCAAACAAAAAGTCTGTCAAGGAGAAACGGCCACGCAAGACTCCTGTCCCGTCGTGTCAGACTTCTGTCCTGTCAGAATGTGAAGTGAAGCAACAGGGTGGAGCCAATGGAGGAGCAGCAGTGTCGACTCCTGAAGAGGGAGGAACCTCAGGAGGTTCCTTGGGAAAATCCAAGAAATCGAAAGCTGTGAAGAAGACGGACAAAGTCAAGAGGAAGCGTGAGGTCATCAGTAAAGACGGCGGAACCGGCGTCGGGGAACAAGGCAGCGACGGCGGTCATCCATCAGCGTCCAAGAAGCCTGCAGAGAGTCCAGCCCAGCTTCTCCAGGAGGCGGAGGAGAAAGTGGTGGAGAGCTCCTCGGCGGCGACGCCTCCTCCACAGACTCCCAACTTCAAGAGGCGAGAGCTGAACGACGGGAACTTCTCGGTGTGCAGGGAGACGCTGAAGCAGTACAGCAAGAAGCCCTACCTGCGCCTGCCCCCCACGGTGTACCTGGACGAGAAGTTCACCACCATGCCCAAACGCAGGAAGGAGATGTGCTTCACCGAGGCGTCGCCGGCCAGCGCCGCCCCCGAGCCGGCCGGTTCCCCCTCCGCCCTGCGGAGGCAGCGCTGTGCCAGCTGCTTCACCACTTTCCACTGCGCCCCGGAGCTGCAGAGGCACCTGGCGCTCAAGACCTGCTCCACCTTCTTCGGCTTCGACTCCGATAACGACGGTGAGTACGTGTTTTGGCCGCGGCCCGTTCCCGTGGCAACGGTTTCAGGCGAAGACGCCGGACTTCCCGGTGCCACACCGCTCCCGAACAAAGTCGAACTATAAAACATTATAGGGCAGCATTGAAGTATAAGGTCACAAAAAGTAAAGAATTGATTGAAAATAATTTTTTTCTTTTTCACTTATCCGGGAAAATAAACCCCGCCGAGATCAAGATCTCTTTTAGGAGGTGACCTGTCCAAGAGCTCCGCGGCACACATCACGTCATTCCATTTAAAACATAGAAAACTGATTTGACACAATTACTATAAAAACAATTCAAATGCAGATTACCAGAGACAAAATTAAAAAGATAAAATGCGGACTTTCTTTTTAAGGCTAGTTAGAATAAAGTGCAATAAAATCGAGTCGGCCCTCGCTCTTTGAACAGTAATAAAAGACGGAAACGATTTAAGGATGCCAGTTCAGACATTTTAGTTTCTGTTCAAATGTTGTTCCAGGCAGAGAAACTTAAAAAAAGATAGTTGATATTTGAGGAAGAACTTTGGCTGAAATCTGTGAGAACCATAACAGATGGAGTTTTAAAAGCGACGGGATCGAGGATGTTGATCATCCTAAAATACCTTGAGCGTCTTTTTTTGTGCAGTTACACATGTTTGAGTGTGTACTACACTGTATTAAAGTAAAGTTAAGTTTCTTGGATTTCATCAATGATTCCATCAGTAGGCGTTTATTTAAAGTGAACGCTGATGGCGAGGAGGATCTTTCATGTACAAATCTATAAAATAGATGAGCTGTGATGAACTGAAGTTTTTAAAAGTAGAATTTCTCAAAAAACTTTCCGAAACAGATTTTTCTTTTCTTTACTTTTTGAATTGAAGGGGAGACCTTGTATGCTTTTATTTATTTATTTTAAAACCCTGAACTTTGTTGGGGAGCGGAGTGTTACATTTTGAGTGTTTGTAATAACAGTGCAATATGTAATAAATTGTATCACTGATATGTAATAACGCCACATTTTGTAATAATGTGTTACATATTGCAACAGTTCTTACAAAATGTGTGTCAAGCCGAATGATGTAATAATAGTGCAATATGTAATACATTTTCAACTCTATGTAATAACATTGCATTTTGTAATAACTTGTTATTACATATTGCAACTGTTATTACAAAATGCGGGTGCTTTTTTTTTTTTTTTTTTTAACAAAATGTAATAATTTGGTGCATTATGTAATAAATCATCAAAATTGGTTCCCTTAATGAGAAAAGCCATCATACCATCAGAATAAGATTAAGCTGTCCAGCTTAAATAGGATTTATTCTAAAAAATCTAGTAGAATGTTAAATTGGTCCGGCCTAAATCAAAAGTAACTGTATTCATTATAATGAATAGTTACTTTATTCATTGTAATGAAATTTTGCAAGGCATAAACATGCAATCTGCATTATTTTCTGTAAATATTAAAGATGATACAAAGCGTCAAAACATTTATTACAGTTATTATTATATTGCACCATTATTGCATAAGGTGGCGCTACAGGGTTGAAGCACCGCCACGCTGACGGCGCTGCGTTTGTGTTTCAGACTGACGGCGGCCGGTGTCTGGGACCCGCCGCCGCCGCTCCGCTGCCTGTGCCTGACGGCCGGAGGCCTGCTGGGACGGCTCGTACTGAAGTGCCTGCTCTGGAACCGCTTCGCCTGGTTTGGAGACTTTAAGCGTTAATGGCTTCAAAACTTTTGAAAGCTGTGAGAAGGAAAAAAACAAAACAGAAACAAAAACACAACAACAAAAAAATCTCCCGTTTCCACATCAGTAAGCCATAAATGACATTGTTTGCTTTTTGCACTCTTTATTATTTCTCTCACCTTGAACTTGAAGTGTTGTGTTGCTACACTGAAAGACGGATCTTAAAATTGCTTTTACATCCTGGACTTTAATGATTTAGACCAAGTCTAAAAGTTGTAAGATTGCTTTATCCTTTAAAACAAAAAACAAACAAAAAAAAAAAATGTAATTAGGAGTTGAGCACTGCCTGTCCTCACCAGACGTCACCAGTAGAGGGCAGTGTGCACCCTTCCTCTCCAACTTCACCTCCACTCAGCAATAACACAGCGAAACATCACTTCTTCACAAATATTCAAGTTTGATCCAGTTTGACTCTGAAGCAGCAGGCGTGAACTCCACCATGTTTAGTGTTACTGGGAGGTTCTATTTATTTATCTTTCTTTTTCTATCTTTTGTAAATATTTGAAGAGTTCCAATGGCTTATTATTATATGGGGTGGGAGGGGTGGGGGGGGGGGTGTTGAAACGGGGTTTATATTTGGTTCTTGACGACAAAAATAAAGTTATTTCAAATGGAAGTCACTCAGTGGTTCTGTTTATTCTGTAATGATGAGATTCATCCGTTCATAAAATGTCAGCGCTAAGAGTGCAGATGCTAACCTTTAGCATGTAGCTCGGCGGTTCTCTTGCGGTTTCTTTTGTTCTCTAGAGTTTTGGCTTTCGGGCCTCCAAAGTCACGGACACGACTCGCTGTACAACATCACTTTATTGAACACGTTTCAAATCCACTCACAAGAAAAACACATTCAATTTAGTCCTGCATAGTGTAAATGATAGAAAACAAAAAAATCCCGCGTCGTGGTTGTAGATCATGAAAAGCTGGAAGCATGAAGTAGAATCATTCAGTCCCTGGTTGTTGTTGTTTTTTACGTCTCAACATTTCGACAAAAAGACCCTCATGATGAGAATTCATCGAAAAAAAGTCACATTGTGCGTCTGACGATACTAAATACACCGCGCCTTTAAAACCCTACTCTTAATATAATACGTTTAAAGTTCACTGCAGCAAAGAAAGAAACGTTTGTTTCATTTCTTTGAACACTTAAAAAAAAAAAAAATCTGCTTGTTTTTGTTGTTCAAACACTTTCCACTGGATTGTACTGGAGTCACTGCACCACCTTGTGGTAACAAGTGGCATTACAAGGCTGCGTCGAGAAGTCATTTTAGTTTCTTTACAAGTTTACAGACTAAAATTGACTTTAAATTGAATCTTCAATCATGTATTAGTGATATAAGAATTAGTGAGCACAATTCTGAAGAGAAAGTCGAGATTCCACGATTAGTTGATATTGGAATTCGTAAAAACAATTTTGAGTAAAAAGCCGGATACCTGACACGAAAGTTTTTTTTTTATTTTGTGCGTTGACTTTTCTGATAGTTCATCGAGCTAACAGCGCGAAGTGAGTCCGGATCTTAAAACATAAATAGTTTCAAAACACATTTCATATCAAACTGTAAAGCTCTAATAATGTCAAGAATTTTCTAAAAGTCACCCCGAAGACTCCGAACAAGAATCACGACGTCACACACACTTAACGTAAAATCTCAAATGTTGCACCATTAAAAGCAGCATTCATCATGTTTCTCCGTCTCTGGAAGCAGAAGCAACATTTAGCAAGCGCAAGCCTTTTTTTACACCTCCGGCAACACGCGGCGTTTAGCGGTTAGCCGAGTAGCAGCAACAAGCTAACGGGTGAAGAACCCCTTGGCGGTGGCACGTCTTAAAATTTAACACGGCCACAAACCCGAGGCCCCCGTTTACACGGCGACGTTTTGAAAACGATGTCCGTTTACACGGGGAGTGGCAGAAACGCTATGAACAACGTAGCTAGCGTAGCCGTTTTCACGGAGACCGGAGTCGAAGCGTTTTCCAAAAGTCGCATTTTCAGGGGGGCTTCGTGTAAACACACCCCCAACGCACTCCGAACGTTTCGCATTTTCATGACAACGTGAAAACGGAGCCCTGAAACGATACGAAAGTTGGGTTTTCACGTTGTTACGTAAACGGACGCCAAAAACGATACGCAAAGGGCTGACGGTGACGACGGTCTGTTTCTTCGTATTAAAAAGCTCCTTCAGCTGGATTTAATCCAGTAACGTGATAATGACAGACAATTCTCCTTATAACAACTTTTAATCGACGTGTTGCTAAATGTTTTCTTTTTTTTTTAAATCCGCTTTTTTCAAATGATAAAATAGTAAAAGTGGTAAATCAAACACAGATATATGTACACAATTACACAGAGAGTTGACCACACGGGGGCGCTGGATTTGAACCGTCATCCCTCCCGCGTTATTTACACCTTGAAGGAACTGGAGGAGGAAGAGGAGGGAACGGGCCTTCTAGTTGGACTGGAGCAGGTTGCTGAGAACTGCAAACACACACACACACACACACACATAAAGAAATCAATGCATGGTTTTGAAAAGTTGCGTTCACACTGCAGGACTTGACGCTCGATTCCGATTTTTTTTGCTGGTGTCCGATTTTCACAGACTCTAGAACAACGTAAGGAGGAGGAGAACGTAGGAAGATGGAGAGAACAGCTTTTATTCTGGCGGAGCCGCTTCCTCCGGTGCTTATCCGCGACGCAGTCGCGCGTAGCTAAAAAAAAATCTGGCTCCACATATCAACGACGTCCGTTTTTACCCCACATCACCCGTGTGGTTTGCATGCCGGGCCACTATTTGGCGCTGTTTGGAGGTTTTTCCTCCATCCTATCATCAAGAACGCCGAGCGGCTACATCAGGTAAAGTGGAATCTTGTGCACAAACAGAAATGACGTTCCGCACGCGAACCGTGGTTTCTCACCTTGAGGCTGCGAGTGCGTTCCCCCCTGACCTTTCTCCGGATCTGCGCCTGGACAGGGAAAGAGTGACGCGAGGTGGCGTGAGACGGCGTGAATCTGACGATGGGGACGATGGAAGATGATGAGGATTCACCCACCTCCCTGCAGCTTGAAGCACAGCTTCTTCTTCTGGTAGGCGAAGTAGCTGGACGCCGCGCCCAGCAGAGCCACGCCCACCGCGCTGACGATCCCCGCGATCTGACCGGAGCCGGCTTCTAGAGCGAGGGGGGGGGGGGGGGGAGTCACAACCAGGGTCAGGTGATTTCACACCGAAATGTTGAGTAACCTCAACATGTGTGTCGTCTTTTTTTTTTTTTTTTTATCTAAATATCAAGTAAAACCCCTGTTTTAGGTTTGTTGGAGGACAAGTTTGTCCTCCTGCCGTCCACCAGGGGGCAGCACGCGACGACAGGCTGGATAATGTGTTCAGATGGTGAGTAAAACTCGGAGGAATGTAGAGACGCTCAAGACAAAGAGAGACACACCCGCTTCAGCAGGGCAGGGACACACACACACACACACACACACACACACACACACACACACACACACACACACCCTGTGACGGGTGGGGCAGATTCAGAGGTGTGAGTCATAAACATGAGGTGTCATGTGACGGTGTAGTTACCAACCAAAGAGGAAGAAACACATTATTTATTTATTTATTTATCTTACCAAGAGGAGATTTTGGAAACTCCCGTATATTAATATTTTCAACCAGAAGGAGGAAATATGTACAGGAGGGGTCGCGACATGGACTCGACGGGTTTCATTCAAACGTTGTTTAAAAATCTCAAACGCTCCAGTCTGTTCACACGACAATGAAAACGCAACTTTTTGAAAGTGCGTGGTCTCCGTGGAAACGAGAAAGCGCAACTTTATGAAAAGCGTTCCGGCTCTGTCCCCGTGGAAACGGAGGAAAGAAACACTTTTTTTTGGGAAAAACGGTCCAACTCTGTGGAAGTGGTTGAAAACGCAACTTTGTGAAAACCGTCTGATTCTGTCTCCATATAAATGCATAAATTGCAACTTTTTGAAAACGCTCCAACTAAGTCCTCGCGTAAAGAGGGAAAACGCTCTGACTTTGTCTTCGTATAAATGGGGAAAAATGCCACTTTTTGAAAATGCTCCGACTCAATCTCTGTATAAAAAGAAAATGCACCTTTTTGAAAATGCGCTAAGTGAATCTCTGCATAGACGGGGAAAACTGAACTTTTTATAAAAGCTCAAACTCAATCTCCGTATAAATGGGGAAAACTGAACTTTTTGAAATCGCTCCGACTCAATCTCTGTATCAATGGAGAAAATGCAACTTTATGAAAACGCTCTTACTCAATCTCTGTATAAACTGAATAAAGCACAACTTTTTGAAAACGCTCTTACTCAATCCCTGTATAAACAGGGTGGGCGCAACTTTTGGAAAATGCTATAACTCTGTCTCCGTATAAACGTGGAAAACCCTCTGTCTTCGTCTCAGTGGAAATGGAGGAAAACACAACTTTTTGAAAACAGTCCAAGTCAGCGGAAACGGTTGAAAACACAGACTCTTTCTCCGTGGAAACGGGAGAAAACGCAACTTTTCGAAAACTCTGCTACTGCGCGAGCGCACCAAGTCCGTAGTAAATAGTTCTTAATGTTCATAGTGTATTACTCTCTGCAACGAGTCTGTGTGCAATAAAAACAAATATTTGTCCTTTTTTAAAAAGTATACAGACGGGAGTGTTTGTTCGTGGCTTTCGCGAAAACTCACTACCGAGGAACCGCACGTTGAGAAACCGGCGGTTTAATTACGAGCAACACGTGACCGAACAGTTTCAGTGGAAGAAAAAAACACACAAGTAGACGATAAAACTTCCCCCCCAATGAGAGCAAACTTTATGTAACAGAGCGTATTTAAAGAAACGCGGGGCTCTGCAGCAGATTTCCACACATCAGACAGAAAAGGAGTGAACACGCCAATGAGTCACGACGCTGCAACGCTGCAACGCTGCAACGCCTCAAAACAAGGAGACGGAACCGCTGCAGGCGCCGTGATAGAAACGCTCTTGTCATGACTGTCGGAAACCTCCATCGCTGTTAGATATCCGCAGGGCACAACAAATCAAATGCAGAGACGGTCGTTTAGTTTTTAAAAAAAAAAAAAGAGAGAAGAAAATCACATCAACTACATGTCATCAAGCATTTCGTAACAGCGGATCTCCACCCGGCGGGTCGGGACTCGTTCACGCGGCAACGGGTTCCAGTGAAAACGCTAAACTTTCCTGGCGTTTTGGATTCGTTGTCTGTTTACACGGCAACGGCGCTACTGAAAAAAAAAAAAAAAATCCACTTTTTGAAAACGCTCCGTTTCCGTGGATAACAAGGCAAACGGTACTTTTAAAAAAAAAAAAATTAAATAAAAGCTCTGATTCCGTCTGTGTAGAAACAGGTGGAAACAAAATGCAACTTTTTGAAAATGTTCCATCTCTGTTGAAAAATGGGGGAATAAATGCAACTTTTTGAAAAGGCTCTGACCCCCGTCTCCGTGGTAGCAGGAAAGAAAACACAACTTTTTGAAAATGCTGTCTCCATAGAAAGAAAAAAAACATATTTTGAAAATACTCCCAACAATATCTTCGTGGAAACAGGAAAAAAACACAACTTTTTGAATATGCTGTCTCCATAGGAAAATAGAAAAAAGACACAACTTTTTAAACATGCCCTGTCCCCATAGAAAGATGAGAAAGAAAACACAACTTTTTGAAAATGCTTCCACTCTGTCTCTGTGAAAACGCGACTTTTTTGAAAAACGTATCGACTCCATATAAATGGGATAGAACACCACTTTCTGAAAACGCCCCCCCCCGTACTGGCGTTGTTCATGGTCATAACGTATCGTCATTACAAAAACAGCCAACAGTGC
This sequence comes from Lipophrys pholis, assembly GCF_963383615.2. Lineage (NCBI taxonomy): Eukaryota > Metazoa > Chordata > Actinopteri > Blenniiformes > Blenniidae > Lipophrys > Lipophrys pholis. Next base: position 133,910 of record NW_028292329.1, read on the forward strand.
CAACATGTGGCCTGGCATGCTCACTACATCGTTTTTCAGGATTTTCTTGCTGTCAACATTTTCAAAACGTCGCCGCGAAACTTTATCTGAAGCGTTTCCACTTGAAACGTTGCCGTGTAAACGGGGGCCTAGTTTTCATGCAGATCATCGTCTCTGTTTCACCCTCAGTGTGTGAACGCCTGAATAATAATAATAATAATAATAATAATCATAAAAAGAAACCCTGAGGACTGAACACTCCACCCAAACATTCGCTACAGAACGACGACTTAAAACACAGAAAAAAAAAAAACTCCACAACAACCCAATTGTGACATCATGTAAACCGCGATTCACCTAAACAAACAAAACAAACAGCGACTTTAATATTTTTACGGTAGACTTTCAGTCATTGAAAGGCAAAGCGTCCAGCAGATCCATGAGCCTCTGTAACAGAGGAGCGACGGTCTGTTTTAAGTTGGACAGCCACATAAAGAACTCCTCGGGCGCGTTAGCATTTAGCATCTTCAGGATTTGGCCCCACGGGAGGTCTGGACCTGCAACGACACACAATCGAAGCAGGTTTTAGCCAGAGGAGCCAGACCGGGGCTTTGAGACATGGAGAAAACGACGCAGCGCGCCACACGCCGGCGTTTTAACCAAACCCCATGTTCAACCACGCGACCAATCACAATCCAGCTCTACAGTTCTTTCAACGTCCAACCTGCGGACGACGGGACAGAATTCCCGACTAAAAACGGTTGCGTCTGCTTGAAACTCGGTCCGATAAGAGAAAGAGCACCGTTTCTTTGGGAGTCACTAGTAATCTTCACACTTCGGTGGAAGTGGAAAGGAAGCTTTGATGGGTTTTCGTTTTGGAAAAGTTTTGCGTGTACACAACAACGTTTTGAACACAATGTACGTTTCCATGGAAACAGCAGAAACACTGAAATCGATGTACTTTTTGTAATGAAACTATAAACACAGCAGTGTTTTTCAAAAAGTTGCATTTACTCCATTTCTACAGAGAGGGAGGGTTTTTCAAAAAGTTGTGTTTTCCTGCATATTCACAACGATGGAGTCTAAGGATTTTCAAAAAGTTGTGCTCTCCTCCATATTCACAGAGATGGAGGGTAAGAATTTTCAAAAAGTTGTGTTTTCCGTCCATATTCACGGAGAAAAGAGTCTCAGAATTTTTCAAAAGTTGCAATTTCCATTGTTTCCACAGTGACAAAGTATGAGCAATTTCAAGGAGTTGCGTTTTACCGGTTTCCACTAAGACTTATATGGGAGCATTTTCAAAAAAGTTGCCCCCCCCCCCCCCCCCCCCGTTTCCATGGACACTAAGCATGTTTCAAAAGTTGCATTTTCTGTTATTTAAATCAAGACAAAGACAAAACGGAGTTGCACCGTTTTCAAAAAGTTCCACCTTGGGAGCCATTTTAACAAGTTGCATTAACAGTAATTAAGAGCACTGTTGTCGTGTAAGCAGACACTCAAAAGTTTTCTAATTTCACGTCGTTCCACAGAGCAGACCGGACGCTACACCGGCCCAAACGTACAGTTCATACTATCATTTCACGGGTCCAGCTGACAAAATACAACAGAAACTTGTTTTTAAAAGTATAAGGGCCGACAGTCTCGATGGTGTTCATTGACGGGGGAAACAGGAAACAGTGACACAGTCGCACCACAAAGACAGGAAATCAACCAGCGCTTTTTCTTCAAGAGTAAAATACTTTGTGGCGTCATTCAAAACACCAACACAGGATTTTGCAACAAAAACCAGGTTTTAAACCGACCAGTCTGTTACCATGGAGATGCTAAGATCAAAGATTTTCTCCTGCTTTGATCTCCATGGGTTACCCTCTCCCATCCGCTTTGAATGCGAAATGTTTTCAGTTTTTTGTGATTTATTCGAAAACGGTTAAAGACTTAAAAAGCACACGGCAAAATAGTCGTCTCATGAACAAGCTTCCCGTTTTGATATTCGAACGGTTCAAATCGGTTAAAGATTGCAGGGGATATAGCGCGGTGGCAGATAAGATAATAATAAATATTAAACAGAAGGACCGTCAAGACACACTGTACCTCAAATAAAGCTTCTTTGTTCTAATTCTGTAACGAAGAGTTCCTTTTCTTTGGGTCTCGGTGTGTTTGGCAGAGTTCCACATTGGGCGCCATTTTCAAAAAGTGTCTCCTGGCACCGCTGTCGTGTAAACCGACTCCCCAAATCAGCACAGAAGATGCACGATGATACACTTTTAACGCTAAATGCCGAAACTGAGTAATTTTGGAACCGCTGCTCCAACGAGCCAAAAGAAAAAATGGATTTACCTTGAGGCTGATCAGCGCCACCTGGAGAGAGAAAAACAGAAGTTATGGAAAACGTTGGGAACGACCTCCAGCCGTCACCGTTGGGACTGACGCCAAACGTACCGCGGTTGTCGTGGCCGGAGTCGTAGCCGGAGTCGTAGTTGGGGTCGTGGTTGGGGTTTCTGCCGCCGCCTGGAATTCAACACACCGGGAAGAAAAGTTCAGACAGGCTTTTTTTGGGGGGGAAGTGCTGTAGTGGTTTACACCGTCGCGTCACATTGAGGGGACCCATGTTTGATACCGAGTCTCAAAAAAAACAAAACACCTATAAGTTGACAGATTTTCCTATTTTTCCACGGATTCATGTTTTGTTTTTTTCTGAACTGCTGCGTTCTTCTTCTTCTTTTGGGTTTAACGGCAGTTTGCGTCCATAAAGTTGCATTACCGCCATCTGCTGGTTCCAGCGAGTCCATACCACTTCCCGCCACTCCAAAAAAGAAAAAGAAAGAATAAAAGAAAAAAGGAAAAAAAAAAAAAACTCAAATCTGGCGCGAGAATCCAGACATGTGCTTCTCATTCCTGCTGCTCAGGCCTGTGGCTTTTTTCCTTTCTTTTCGAGAAACGACTAATTGCTTCCATGCTTGGACCAAACGTCCAGTGTCGGTGGGCGGTGTCTGGCCCTGTGGGACTTTTTCGACTACAGCAAAAACACGAGAAGTCGTGAAAAGCGGCCCGACTCCTCCCGCACGATCATCAGTGAGTCAGCCGTAGTGAAGGACAACAAAACACAACAAAAACCTCCGCGACAAGAGGAACTACTTTACATCTAACCACTGATGGAGCCAGTGGTTAGATAAGATAGATATATAGATAATAGATTGAAGAATCTGTGTAATTCATTCCCATTAAATGTTTAGATTTGGGACGCACCGATATCACTTTTCTTTTTTTCTTTTTTTTTTCTTTACCTCCATCGGGCTTGTAGTGTCCGTCTCCGCCGCCGCCGCCGCCTCCACCTCCGCCGGTGATGTCGAACAAGTCCGAGTCGCTCAACTTTCCTCCGCCGCCGCCTCCTGTAAAGAACCAAAGATCCTCTTTAACGACCGTCCCTGAGCGACGACTCGACACACTTCATGCACTCAAGGCAGACTTCGTCTGGAGGTGCAAAGCAAAAGAACAAGTCGGAGTATAGAAACAAAAACGCAACTACGTCAATAAAATATATTCACTGACGTGGTTTAGTTAAACGAAGACGGAGCGTATCCAAAAAGTTGCGTTTCCCCTGGTTTTTTTACGAAGACAAAAGTTGGAGCGTTGTCCAAAAGTAGACCCCACCCCGTTTCCACGGAGAAGGAGCGTTTTCCAAAAGTTGCATTTCCTCTAGTGTTTATGGAGATGAAGGTGGAGTGTTTCCAAAAAGTTTTTTTCTCCCTCATGTTTCTATGGAGACGGAGCGAGTCGTAAAAGTTGCGTTTCTCCCCGTTTCCACAGAGACGGAGTCGGAGCGTTTTCAAAAAGTTGCGTTTCCCCTGGTTTTCATTGAGATGAAGTTGGGAGTGTTTTCAAAAAGATGTTTTATTCCCCCACTTCTATGGCGTCCCAAAAGTTGCCCCTTCCCCCCTTTTCCATGGAGACGGAGCGTGTCCAAAAACTTGCACGTCCCCCATTTTCCACGGAGAACGAGCCTTTTCAAAAAGTTGCCTTTTCCACGCCGTTGCCATGGAGACGGAGCAAGTCCAAAATGTCCGTATTTCCACTCAAGACGGAGTTGGAGTGTTTTCAAAAAGTTGTATTTTCCCTGTTTCTACGGAGACGGAACCCCCCCCCCCCCCCCCACCCTTTTCCCTGGACACGGAGTGTTTTCAAAAAGTTACGTTTTCCCAGAGTCATAGCGCTTTCCCCGGAGACCTGAGTCGAAGCATTTTCAAATCGCCGCGTCAAATAAATGTTTTGGAAAAATGTGTTAAACTACGAGAACGTGTTTTACCTCCTCCGCTCTTCGGGGGCTTGACGGCAGGTTTGTCCGGTTTGGGGTTGTCGTCTGTGGACGGAAAGACATGTGGTTTTATTTCGTTTCTCTTAGGAAAACTTCAGACATCTTTGTCCGCGCGGACAGTCGTCGGGACAGTGAAACCACAATCGGACATCAGGCTCCAGGGAGGACGATACCGAATGAAAACGTCGTTATTCGACAATAAGTTCACTTTTAGTGCCGGAATCTCAAAAGTTACTCAATAGATGAAATTAAAGAAGAAGCAGCAGTTTACCTGGTCCGAGAGCATCGAACAGGTCCAGGTCAGTGTCACCTGAAACACACACACACACACACACACACACACACACACACACACACACACACACACACACACACACACACACACACACACACACACACACACACACACACACACACACACACACACACACACAGAGATGTAATCCCGACCTGATAATTTATGGCTGCGCAGGTGAAGAAATAATCTGAGGACTCACCTCCTCCACTCTTCGGGGGTTTATCGGTCGGTTTCTTTGGTGTATCTGGCACAAATCACCAAAAAAAAACAATCAATAATCTGGGCTGTAATCTTAATCCGTCTTTTGTCCAGCTGCCGCCATTCAAAGTCTCTTCATTGTGTCAAAAAGGGGTTTAATCCTGACAGGTGATCCCACATTTACCTGGTTTCAGAGCGTCTGCCAGATCAAATCCAAAGTCGCCTGAAACACACAAACACACGCGCTGAAGCAGGAGAGGCAACGCGAGACGCCGCTGCAGGGTAAGCCCCGCCCACTTATCAACATGACATCAACGTGACATCAACGTGATATTAATGCCATGTTAACATATTTCAATGTGATATTTACATGATAGTAATGTGACATAAACTTGATATTAACATGTCAATGTGCTCTTAATGTGATATTAATGTGCTCTTAATGTGATATTAATGTGATATTAATGTGCTCTTAATGTGATATTAATGTGATATTAATGTGATATTAATGTGCTCTTAATGTGATATTAATGTGATATTAATGTGCTCTTAATGTGATATTAATGTGATATTAATGTGATATTAATGTGCTCTTAATGTGATATTAACGTGATATTAATGTGCTCTTAATGTGATATTAATGTGATATTAATGTGCTCTTAATGTGATATTAATGTGCTCTTAATGTGATATTAATGTGCTCTTAATGTGATATTAATGTGATATTAATGTGCTCTTAATGTGATATTAATGTGCTCTTAATGTGATATTAATGTGATATTAATGTGCTCTTAATGTGATATTAATGTGCTCTTAATGTGATATTATGTGATATTAATGTGATATTAACATGATGTCAACATGATATTAACATGATAATGTGCTCTTAATGTGATATTAATGTGCTCTTAATGTGCTCTTAATGTGATATTAATGTGATATTAATGTGATATTAACATGATATTAATAGGTCAATGTGATATTAACATGATAATGTGATATTAACATGATATTAACACGATATTAACATGATATTAACATATTAACATGTCAACGTGGTATTAATGCGATATTAACATCATGTCAATATGATATTAATGCGACGTTAACGCGACATTGACGCGACAGCTGACCCCATTGTAACCCTGACCATCATTTAAAAGAGGCGGGTGCTCTGGGGTCAGGGTGCGTTTATTCGCGGTGGTAATAAATCATGTCGGCGAGCGTAACAAACGCACCACCGTCATCTTTCGGCTGGTCCACCTTAGGTTTGGCGGGCGTTGGGGCTGGAAGAAGAGAAACAAACGGCGAGTGTTAGGACCGCATGCCCTCCGTCACCGTGACAACGGGACTTATTCAATGACCGCAAGTGACACACCAGAAGAAACTACTCACCGGGGTCATCGAAGGCGTCTGCCAGGTCAAACCCTCCTGCACGAGAGACGAAACATGAGAGCGTCAGGAGAACATTCAGGGGAGGATCAGAGTGTGTGTTTGTGTGTGTCGAGTGTGCACTGTGAGTGTGACTCATGTTCTGGGCGGTTTTAGCCACCATGTTTGCTGGCGTTTGCTTCGTCACTGTGTCCCATTCGCGTTTGGTTTGGCTTCTAACGTGTGCAACTCCACTCTTCTTCACTTCTCCGTTGAGAAACAGAAACGCCAAGGCGGGAGAGGAAGGGGCTGCTTTCAGGGTGACGGGCCGCCTCATTCTGTGGTCAGAATGAAACTCGTCTCGAAAACACTGAATGAAGAATCCCGTGGTCAAACAAACGGTAACTAGAGCTAGACTCGGTAGAGCGCAGACCTCCGCCAACGTTTGTTTGCGGAACCGGGTTAGCATCGCTAGCGTGTTAGCCCATGGCTCACATCGACGCTAACTAGCCTGTCGGGGAGCAACGTCGCAGTGTGAAACACTGAGCAGGGAGTCGTCTCCACGGCAACAGACGCTGATCTCCTTTGATCTCCATGAGGTGCCTCTCTCATCCGCTTTGTATGGGAATTTTCTTTTTGCAGTTCTCTGGTATTCGTTTGGAAACGGTTTGTTGTTAACCTCCCAAAATCTAATCGACTCGTCCTTGGATGATGACAAATCATCCCAGAAGATTTTTTTATGCAATTCGTTTTGACAGTTCTTGCGAAAAGTAGGTAAAATACCAGCATACGAACCAATGAATAAATTAATAAATAACAGCAGGCAGACCAAGGCACAACCCTCTCCGCCCTCTCCGAGACGTCCCTTAGCCACAATGGCGCACTACGTGCTCCAGGTGGCGCTGCAGAAGCTGCCGACGCTCGTCGGTTTATTAGGCTAGGTGTTGGATTTCTCCAATATGACGACTATTGCATTTCTGTGGGAGAGTTACAGTGCCACCTACAGGCCTGGCGTATGTACTACGCCGTGGACGGGAAGCTTCTGAATGAACGACAGCAATGTCTTGGCTCGTGTGGGCGGGGCCTAACTATATTGTTCTGTTTTAAGAGTTCAGAGCTGCAGAGCAACACGTGGCTGCAGAAAACGTGGACTCGATTCCTGATTTATAACGTGCTGAGTGAGCCCTACATTCACCCGTGAACCGGATGAACCGGTTCACTGCAACCGCCTTGGGTGCAGCCGTGCAGCAGAGACTTTTGAATTTGGGGGAAATCCGCGGTTCGACTTCTGCATGTCTGCGTGAGCGGGCTGTGGTTTCCTCTGCCATCCTGTTCTTCTTGACGCGATTGCGCCGGCCTCCCAAAAGTGTCGAGTCCTCGCCATTCAGCTTTGATATTCTCCTCGCCGCGGAAGGTCTGAGTCACTGTACAGCCGCATTGCTGTCGTCTGGATTTAATGCCACCACGGACGCTAACGGCGCTTTTTCAAAAAAAAAAAGTGGCACTTTTCAGTGGCTCCGAGAGCCGTTGTCGTGGAAACGGACACCCAGAACACTAACAGAACATATATGATAACGTTACCAAGTATCACGATATGACAGGTTTACGGAATTGTACTAAACCTGCACTTCTTCGTCTCTAAACAAAGGAAAATATTTGCAGTTGTTGTTTGTCTTGCTCGGCCTTCACGGGTTTACTCAAACGCTGAATAATGTCCTTGTGCTTTTATATTTCCAGATAAGTGACCCAGTTTTACTCCACTGTGGATAATTTTGGTGTTTTTCCATCACGTGCTCTTCTGGAGTGTCAAAAAAGTAACTTCAAAGTCCAGTTTTTTTTTCAACTTTTTAAATCCTGCCTTTATTTTGTGGATTGCTTTAATTATTTTATATATATATAATCTTAAATTAGCATTTTTGTTTCATGTCTATTATGTGTGGAGTTAGTCAGCAACACTTGTACATGAACATCTGCAGTGATAATTTTGCGTCAAACAGTTTTTTAATTATTAAAAACGCTTTTTCAAAGGATGGAAACGTTATGATCTAAGAGGCGTTCACGTGCCTTTTTTTTTCCAGCTGGGAAACTTTCCTATCTGTGATCTTTTTTTAACGCTACATGCATGCAGAGATGAGATTATTTATAGATTATCAGTTTAAAATAGCAGTGTATGCTCTTTCTTCGTGTATTGGCCATGTTAGGAGGAGATACAAGCAGATTAAAGTCTGCGGCTCTCCGCCCGAACCGTGAGGTCAGGATTTAATGACTTTGAAAGCGCAAATCTGAACATTTACAGTCTCTAACCTCGGATTAAAGTCACGGAAAACTCTATAAAAGTGTTGTTACCTTGTGAGAATGCTCCAGAAAGCAGCAGGAGGAGAGAAATAATCCTTAAAAAGAGCTTCATGTCGGCCGGAAACTGTTTTTGACTCGGACTGGAGCGGAGTGTCTGCTTACACTGTGTGTGTGTGTTTGTGTGCGTGCGCGCGCGCGTGTGCGAGTGCGTGTGTGTGTGTGACACACTGGGTGTGGCTCGTGCTTGCACGCGTGTTCAGACCGTGTTTATTCACCGTGCGCGGCCCTGAGCGCGGGGACGCGCACGCTCCGACCAACCGGAGCGTCTTTTTTTGTACTTTACACCTCTCCGGGAACTTTTTGAAAGTTTTTATTTTTTCTTCTTCCGTAAACTGCGAAATAATACAACGAAAACATGTTTACGACTCTTTCTGACTCCGATTCGGTTATTGATGATTGATTTGTTCCAGACAGGGAATACGGGAAAAAAAAAAAAATATATAGGAAATAGGGGGGGGGTAAAAAGCATATTTACGTTAATATGCATTTTTACTCACAACACACACACACACACACTCAAATGTTTTTAAAGCTCATTAAAGTCAAACCCTAACTTTGATTGACTTTGTTTTGTTTCTGACCGAAGTGGAATAAAATCTGTGCGCCGATAAACTAAAGGATTAAATACGATCACGTTCGAAAGTTCGAGTTTTAGGCTTTCATTGAATCTTTTCCAGGCGATATCTGAAGCGCAAACTGGATCAGAGACTCTACAAAGAGTTGGGAACGTTCCAGTTGGCCTCAACTAACCCAACGTCTCCTACGGATGGAGCTCGAGCGCCCTCTAGTGTCCGATCAGCTTACTGACCTCTTTAGTGCAGTCATTATTATTTTCTTGAGTTAGAAGAGTTAGAGAAAAAAGGTTGAAGGCTGTGTGTGTGTGTGTGTGTGTGTGTGTGTGTGTGTGTGTGTGTGTGTGTGTGTGTGTGTGTGTGTGTGTGTGTGTGTGTGTGTGTGTGTGTGTGTGTGTGTGTGTATTAGCAATATTTATTTATGTATTTGTGATCATAGAGAAATAAATGGCACATCATGGTGTTAATCTTTTCCATTTCTGATGTTGAACGCTTTTGAACGTCTCTCCAGTTAAAGTTTTTAAAGGTGAATGCTGCAGAACGTCAGATGAGTAATACTGGTGCACAGCTGGGCTCGTCTTGACTTTTATTGATTTATTTCAAGACGAAGCAGGAAGCCCGGATCCTCTGGAAGTAACAAAATACAATATATATAGATAAAAAGGGGACAATATGTAGATGTGAATATACTAAAAGTACCTTTACTCACGAAGGGGGAAATAATTTATATTAACACTGAACATCTACTTTTTGGTATATTTTTAATAAACTAATCATCCTGCTGGATCTGAGCGACACTAAATCTATGTTGATAAATAATTGAAATTGAATGGCTATATAACTCAGCTTTTAAGAGGTTTTCTATGTTTCCCGGCTGAATAGACACCACAGTATCGTCAGCGTACACTGAGATGACTAATGCAGCCGCTTATTAGATCACTGACTGGCTTGTAAATACCAATATTAGATTTCGAAATACACACATTTACATGAAATATGAGGTTTATTCTTAATTCTGTTTAAAGTAAAGTTTCTTTAAAAGTAGAGAAAGATGCAGTTTGATTTCAACTGGAATTCTGTATTTAAACTCCTTTAAAAAAACAACAACCCATTCTTGTGTAAATATGGGTTTTGCCTGTTTGAAAGGCTGAAATGAACCTTTGAATGAAAGAATATTGAATTTAACTTGTTGTGTTTTTATCGATCATCAGATTGGATCAATAATAAGAAATATATTGCGATAACTTATTTTTTTCAACTCACCAGTTCCTGGTGGTTTCGATGTTCTATCACCTGAAAGAAAATCATGTTTATTAGAAATAAATGGCTGCATCTCGAGACGCACCGATACCACTTTCTTAATGGACAAGTGCGAGTACTAACCTTTAGCTACTTGATGATACCGAGTACCGATACGAGTACTAACCTTTAGCTACTTGATGATACCGAGTACCGATACGAGTACTAACCTTTAGCTACTTGATGATACCGAGTACCGATACGAGTACTAACCTTTAGCTACTTGATGATACCGAGTACCGATACAAGTACTAACCTTTAGCTACTTGTCGATACCAAGTACCGATACAAGTATTAACCTTTAGCTACTTGTCAACACCAAGTATTGATATGAGTACTAACCTTTAGCTACTTCTCGATACCAAGTATTGATATGAGTAGTAACCTTTAGCTACTTGTTGATACTAAGTACCGATAGAAGTAGTAACTTTTAGCTACTTGTCAACACCAAGTATTGATATGAGTACTAACCTTCAGCTACTTGTCGATACCAAGTATTGATATGAGTACTAACCTTCAGCTACTTGTCGATACCAAGTATTGATATGAGTACTAACCTTCAGCTACTTGTCAATACCAAGTACCGATACAAGTAGTAACCTTTAGCTACTTGTCGATACCAAGTATTGATATGAGTACTAACATTCAGCTACTTGTCAATACCAAGTACCGATACAAGTACTAACCTTTAGCTACTTGTCGATACCAAGTATTGATATGAGTACTAACATTCAGCTACTTGTCGATACCAAGTATTGATATGAGTACTAACCTTCAGCTACTTGTCAATACCAAGTACCGATAGAAGTAGTAACCTTTAGCTACTTGTCGATACCAAGTACCGATACGAGTAGTAACCTTTAGCTACTTGAAGATACAGAGTATCGATACGAGTACTAACCTTTAGCTACTTGAAGATACAGAGTATCGATACGAGTACTAACCTTTAGCTACTTGAAGATACAGAGTATCGATACGAGTACTAACCTTTAGCCATGATGGCTGGAGTATTAGGGTCTGTTTACACGACAATGATCACAAGGTAAAACGAATAAACTTTGGTTGCGTTTGAGTGCCCGTTCGCATGACAACGATGCTCGGAGCCACTGAAAACTTTTTAAAAAATGGCTCCGAACTCGCCAAAGTCACCAAGGATGGATTACTCAACAGAACCACCAAAACAGATCCAGGGTAAGGGGAAAGATTCGTCAGGAATCTGTGTAGAAGGACCTGTTCACGCGGGCAAAACGTCCAACTTTCCTAGCAGTTTCGGTGTCTTGTCGACACGGAGCCACTGAAAACCCAACTTATGTGAACGGCTCCCACGGGGGAACTTTTTTTGAAAACGCTTGGGCGAAAACGACACTTCCCGGACACGCTCAGGCCTTCGTCCCTCGTTGACGAAAGATGTCCATCCTCTCCTGGGACCTGCTAGTTTGATTTTGACCCTCACCGTGATAGCAATCCCGCTTGGTCGTCCGTCCGCTAGAACGTCCCCCGCGCGGACGTTGCTGATGTCTGTCGTCGTCGCGGAAACGCTCCCGGGATCAGCTCGCAAAACTTTGTTCACTTGACACGAGCAGGCGGGGCCTTCACCTCCATTCTTCAGTTCGCCGGGTAATGAGGAGGAGCACCCCGGGGGCTTCCTTCAGAACTCTCATGTTGCCTCTTTCTGCGGCGGGAAAGGGCGGCTTGTGTACGACACGCATGCAAATGTAACGAGCCTGACTTGATTCTCCAGAACATTGGCTGATTTCCTCAAACTGGCCGTGCAGAAAGAGGCCACCTCAGAAGACGTTAAATACAGAAGATCCCTTGAAAACCCTCGAGGGAGAACTCAGTTGGAACTGATTGATCTTCGGTCTGGCCTCGAGCGCCATTCAAACACGGGGCTTTACAAAGGAATGAAAGAAATCCATCACGAATGAAGAAACGAAAGAAATGCATTAAAACAAGCAATGAGGAAAAAGGATAATAAAAAAAAGATTTATTGAGATTAGTTTACTGAGTAGGTCAAGTCGATTTCATATTCAACAGCCCGTGCGTATAGGGACGTTTTAAGTCCCTATGAGTGTGTCTTCAGGTCTTCAGGAAGTTTGTTCCACAGGCGCTAAAAGCTGCTTCACCTTGTTTGTTTCTGACTGGAGGAACGGTGGAGTAAAACCTCCGGAGGTTTTATATTCTACAAGTCAACCTAAGATGTATTTGGGCCCGAGACCATTCAAAAAGCTTTATCGACCAGAAGGAAGATATCTGGTGAAAACACAAAGCTTTTGTCGTTTTATTTTTTTTTTTTTGGGGGGGGGGGGGGGGGCCGTTTCCACGACAACGGCGCTCGGAACCGCTGAAAATGCGACTCTTTGAAAACACTCTGATTCCGCCTCCATGGAAACGGTGGCGAAGGCAACTTGTTGAAAGTCGCTGCCGCTGCGCAACCCAATGTTTTTGTTCTCTCCATGTATGTGTGTGTGGTTTCATTGTAAAAGCAACCGACAGCGCACAAGTCTCCTGGCCTGGCACGCCAACTCCATCGTTTTCAGTGTTGCTGCCGTTACCCTGTAAACAAACGTCGCTGTGTAAACGCGAAACTTTTCTGAAATGAATAAAAAAAATTTTTTTTAAATATTTGATTATTTGCCGCTCAGTTTATTACTTTATTGTTTAGTGTTTGTACTCTGCACAGTAACCTTGAACTATCTTTAAAGAAACACGATCGATTCATTTGATAATAAATACACATTTTCAAAGATTAACTGATTTATTTTTTGCTTTTTTTTCACGATTTTTAACTAAATTAAAAAACAATGCTAATGTGAGATTATTATCTTAAGATATTCAACTTTATTTGAACATTTTATCTTTTTAAAATTGTATTATTTTGACTTTTTTGTTTGCCATTATCATCCATTCTTTTATTAATCAAGGCCAAAACAAGTTTACACATTGCTTTAAAATGGATTTCTTTGAATTGATTTGACATCTGATTTAATGAGGTTTAAAATGCACCAGAAGATTTGATTTGTTCTGCGGATTATGTGTGCGGCGGATCCGACATCTCACTTTCAGATCTTCACTTAAAAAGCGTGGTTGTTCTGGAGCGGCGGTTCCGCTGCCGGAGTTGAAGAGGAGTTCAATTTGTGTTTCAGAAGTTCATCGTAAGTAAAGAGCTGAAAACTACAGAATGAAACAAGTTTTATTATTTTATTTTATCATACTTTCAGATTTCATTGAGTTGTTTTTTTTTCTGCTGTTGATGGTGGAGTCGAGATTATAGTGGTGATTTTTGGAGTTTCCAATTTGAGGATTCTCTTCCGGACTGCCTAACGAAATGATCATTATTCTGTCACGGATTATAAATCATGAAAAACTACAGCAGAGCAGTGTTTCACAGGATTGAGCCTCCAGGAGAAAATAAACAGTGAGCATTTTAACGTTTTTAATCCGGAATAATCTGCCTGCCGTGATGCCGCGTCACGCGGGCAGAACCTTGTGATATATATCGCCGGAGCGCGCGGGGCGGCCGGACGCTTTACGCGGGGACACCACGGAGGAAGCAGGAGGATGTGGCGCTGGTCGGATCTGGGCTCGGTTCTGGTTCCGCTGCTCAGACTTTACATGTGCGGCATCAAGGTGCTTCTGTACCAGGTCTTCAACAAGTCCTTCACCCTGCCAGGTATGGAGGGATGAGCGCGCGCGCGAGAGAGAGAGAGAGAGAGAGAGAGAGAGAGAGAGAGAGAGAGAGAGAGAGAGAGAGAGAGAGAGAGAGAGAGAGAGAGAGAGAGAGAGAGAGAGAGAGAGAGAGAGAGAGAGAGAGAGAGAGAGAGAGAGAGAGAGAGAGAGACACACAGATTGACAGAGAGTGACAGAGAGAGAGTGACAGAGAGAGAGAGTGACAGACACACACACAGATTGACAGAGAGTGACAGAGAGAGAGAGAGAGAGAGAGAGAGAGAGAGAGAGAGTGACAGACACACACACAGATTGACAGAGAGTGACAGAGAGAGAGAGAGAGAGAGAGAGAGAGAGAGAGAGACACACAGATTGACAGAGAGTGACAGAGAGAGAGAGAGAGAGAGAAAGAGACTGTCTTTATCTCACCTGTCACCTGGATGTTAAAGTTTCCTTTGTAATTTAACTGTAAAATAACACATAATAATGTGCTTGACATGCAATGAAAAGTCTGATTAACATGTAATTAACATGTAATTAATGTGTAATTAATGTGTAATTAATGTGTAATTAATGTGTAATTAATGTGTAATTGACATGCAGGTAACGTGTGTTTAACGTGTAATTGACACTCAAAGGGTTGTTCATGTGTAATTAATGCATCATTCATGTATAATTAATTCACAATAATGTGTCAGTGACATGTGATCGAGGTATAATGTTATTAATCAGTGTGAATAGTGACAATCATGAGCGTGAAGGAAGATGTGAATCGGATTCATGAATCCATCCTGAAACACATCAGTCATTTCTTAGATGTATATTTAACATGTACGACTCCTGCAGCGAAGGTTTTATTCCAGATGTTTAACATCACTTTGTGAGAGATTTGTAAAACTGCCTTCATGCTGAGGGTTAAACCCTTTAACTTCATGTTGTATAGGGATCTGTCAATGTTGAGACTGAAGAAACTAAAGTGGAAATGTCGGGACTAAAGACAAAACGTTGAGACTAAAAAGACTAAAGACAAAGCATTTAAAGTAAAAAGACTAAAGACAATAATTGAGAGTAAAAAGACTAAAGACAAAACGTTGAGACTAAAAAGACTAAAGACAAAACATTGAAAGTAAAAAGACTAAAGACTAAACATTGAGACTAAAAAGACTAAAGACAAAACGTTGAGACTAAAAAGACTAAAGACAGAACATTGAAAGTAAAAAGACTAAACATTGAGACTAAAAAGACTAAAGACAAAGCATTTAAAGTAAAAAGACTAAAGACAATAATTGAGAGTAAAAAGACTAAAGACAAAACGTTGAGACTAAAAAGACTAAAGACAGAACATTGAAAGTAAAAAGACTAAAGACAATAATTGAGAGTAAAAAGACTAAAGACAAAACGTTGAGACTAAAAAGACTAAAGACAAAACATTGAAAGTAAAAAGACTAAAGACTAAACATTGAGACTAAAAAGACTAAAGACAAAACGTTGAGACTAAAAAGACTAAAGACAAAACATTGAGACTAAAAAGACTAAAGACAATAATTGAGACTAAAAAGACTAAAGACAAAACGTTGAGACTAAAAAGACTAAAGACACAACGTTGAGACTAAAAAGACAAAATGAGTAAAAAGACTACAGAGACATGGATCTGAGAGGAAAGCCACAATCTTGATGCCAAAATAAAACATGTGACGGCAGGAGGACAAAAGAGGACTGTGCGTGGACACGGAGATTTAAGATTTATGCTCGTAATCGCTCAAAGAATGTGCGCCGCTAAAGGCTAATTGGAAATTTCCCAAATTCTCGGGATTTTTTTTTCCCCTCCTGGAATATCCAACTCTGTGAAAAACACTAGAACGTGTGACCGGAGAGGAAAAATCCCAGCATTTGGGTTTTTCCAGTTAAATCACGAGTTGTACGGATCAGGACTCTGGACGGATCAGGTGCTGGAACGTTCCTCCTAAAGTCTCGGCAATACAAACTGGAGGACACATCAGGGACACGATGCAGTTCTACTAGATTTAGATTTAACTTAAGAACCGTTTATAGAAGAACCGTGTAGCTTTAAGATGGAAAACTGCAGGTGAGTTTAATATTAACTAAAGACTAAATGTTTAGAATATAGACTTACTGTTGAGACTAAACTCTAAATGTTAAGACTAAAGATGAAATGTTGAGACTAAAAACTTAATGTTGAGACTAAAGACAAAATGTTGAGACTAAAAACTTAATGTTGAGACTAATGACTAAATGTTTAGACTAACGACTAAATGTTTAGACTAACGACTAAATGTTGAGACTAAAAACTTAATGTTGAGACTAATGACTAAATGTTTAGACTAACGACTAAATGTTTAGACTAACGACTAAATGTTTGGACTAAAGACTAAATGTTGAGACTAAACTTTAAATGTTAAGACTAAAGATGAAATGTTGAGACTAAAAACTTAATGTTGAGACTAAAGACAAAATGTTGAGACTAAAAACTTAATGTTGAGACTAATGACTAAATGTTTAGACTAACGACTAAATGTTTAGACTAAACGACTAAATGTTTAGACTAACGACTAAATGTTGAGACTAAAAACTTAATGTTGAGACTAATGACTAAATGTTTAGACTAACGACTAAATGTTTAGACTAACGACTAAATGTTTAGACTAACGACTAAATGTTTAGACTAAAGACTAAATGTTCAGACTAAAGACTAAATGTTGAGACTAAAAAATAAATGTTGCGACTAAAGACTAAATGCTAAGACTAACAAAACTAAAGACGAAGGGTTGAACCTAAAATGTAGAGATTAAAAACAATAAGTTTCAGAAACGTTTTGCGTTGACACGGTCTGAAAACAACGTCTGTTTACACGGCAACGGCAGAGACACTGAAAACGACGGAGTTCTCATGTCAGGCCACGAGCCGTTTTCGAAAAGTTTCGCTTTCAAGTGACTCCGTTGTCACGCTAAACAAAAGTTTTGCACCTTCAGTTGAAATCGTTGCCATCTAAACGGGCCCAAAGTCAGTCATTGAAAATAAAAACGGCACCAATCCTGACGCAGTTTTGTAAACGTTCCTGATCGCAGGCCACAGCGGTTTCTCACTACTCTACCATTTGTCTTGTAGCAGGACTGGAGGATGTCAAAACCCCGTCTCCGAGTGTCTCTGATGTTGTAATCATCCTGAAATGTGTATTTCACTATTCTCGTTAGGTTCCCAGTAAGGGACGCCACCCACAGAACCATGGAGGGTAAAAGTTCAGGACCTTCTTGCGCCGGCCTCAATCTGGTCGCACACCCACGGGCAAAAAGCAAAGTGTGGAAGTATTTTGGCTTCGACACCGACGCCGACGGCTGTATTTTACACTGGAAGCGGATATACTGTCGCGTATGTATGAGCCAAATCGCGTACTCTGGCAACACCTCCAACCTGTCGTACCACTTGGAGAAGAACCACCCCGTGGAGTTCAGCGAGCTGGTGAAAAGCAACACGGACCAGATGCGCGAGGTGTTTGCCACGACGTACTCCAGGATCAAGACGGAACCCGCCGGTCCGCAGCAGCAGCAGCAGCAGCCGCCGGAATCGAACCCGAGGCCGTGTTTAGATTACGAGAACCGGCGACACAACGACCTGACGATGGCCGTCATCAACTTCGTCTGCGAGGGTCTGTATCCCGTTTCGATCGTGGAAGAACCGACCTTCAGGAACCTGATGAGCACCGTCGATCCGGGATACTCGCCTCCGAGCAAAAACGACCTCGCGGTCAAGATGGTTCCTCAGATGTACTGTCGCACCAGGGACGTGGTTTTCGGCGAGCTCACGGGGGTGATGAACTGCGGCGTCACCACTGACCTGTGGCAGAGCCAAACCCAGAGCAGAACCTACATCTCGCTCTCGCTCCACTCCGTCAACTACAACGGCGCCGCCGGATTCTCCCTGACCAACAGGTGCCTCAAGACCTTCGAAGTGCAGGAGGAGAACACGGCGGAGAACATCACCAGAGCCATGTACGAGGCTTTCGTGGAGTGGGGCATAACTCACAAAGTCAGCGGCGCCACCACCAACGGTTCAGAGGACGTCGTCAAAGCCTGCTCGCTGCTGGAGCTCTCGGTCAAAATGCCTTGCCTCGGACACACCATCAACCGCGCCATGGACGAGGCCTTCCAGCTGCCCAGGGTCGACGGCTTCCTGGGGTGTTGCCGCAAACTGGTGGATCACTTCCTGGAGACGGCGGCGTACGTCCTGAGAGAAAAGCAGAAGCAGTACGGCCTGACTCCGAGCGCCCTGCTCACGGACCGCGGTCGGTCCTGGCTGCTCACGCTGGCGATGCTCCAGAAACTCAAAGAGCAACAGGTCGCCGTCACGGCGACGCTCATGGAGAGTCCCAGCAGCCAGCGGTTCAGCTTCGACGGGGCGGACTGGGCCTTGTTGGACGGTTTGATTGAAGTCCTGAAGCCCTTCAAGGCCGTGGTCACCATGATGAGCTCCTGCCGGTATCCCACCATCAGCATGGTGAAACCGGTGCTCCACATGCTCCTGAGCACCACCCTGAAAGTCAAAGAGCAGGACCTGAAGGAGATCAGCATGACCAAGGAGGTGGTCTCCAAGGTCCTGTTCAGCACCTACTCGCAGGACTCCCAGCTGTCCCAAGAGATCTCAACCTTCCTCAACATCGCCACCTTCTTGGATCCCCGGTACAAGAAGCTCCCGTTCCTGTCCACTCAGGAACGCTCAAAGGTGGAGAGCACCGTCATCGAGGAGACCAAGGCGATCCTCGAGAAGCAGATCTCGGAGCGGTCCTGCCTAGACGAGTTCTCCTTGGTGTCCGACGAGCCTCTCAGCAAGAAGCAAGCCCTGCAGAGAGACGCTCCCGCCAGCAGCACCCAGGAGAACCCGCTGGCCGCCATCTTCTGCCAGTCGGACACAGACCAGGGCCAAGAGGAGCTGCACGCCCAGGTGGTGGAGGAGCTGAGCAACTACAAGTCCCAGAGGGTTCTGGGTCTGAACGAAGACCCTCTGCTGTGGTGGTCCAGCCACACGCCCTTGTTCCCCACCTTCTCCAAGGTCCTGCAGAAGTACTGGTGCATCCCTGCCACCAGCGCTCCTTGCCACCGGTTGTTCAGCTCCTCGGGCGCCGCTCTGTGCGGGAAGAGAAACCGGATCGCTCCGGCCCTGGTGGACCAGCAGGTCTTCCTGTACGAGAACCTGCGCAGTTACTACGAGCCCGAGCCGTGCGGGGACGAGGCGGACGGGGTCGGCCCGTTTCCTCCTCTGGACTGACGGCTGCTTTGTTGACTTTATGGGACAAATATTCGCACGAATGGTCCGACTTTTCACATCAGGGGTGTCAAATTTCATTCTCATGATTCTTTCCGTCTCCACGGCAACGCCACGTGGAACCTCCAGCATGTTTTCCAAGGCTCACCCTCACTCGAGGAGTAGGAGACGATTGGACCTCTAGAGGACAAATTAGGAACTGCAGTTACTCTCACGCGTGCTGCTTTTGGTCCACAGGCCGTCTCTTTGACACCCCTGAGGTAAAACTTTTAAAAACACACGTATAAACGTTGTTCTCGAAAAAAAACTCTCTTCCTCCTGTGTGGTTTTTGTCTCGTTTAATTTCTAAGTAACCTAAAATCTGGAAGCAGCTGAGTCAGGAGGCTGAAAATATACAAAATAAATACTGTCAGCTGAAACCGTTTTGGTATCTTTTGGTTACGTAACTGAAAAAATTGTTTCTAAAACATGATCTGGTGAGGCGCCACTGTGCTTAACAAGTTGCACAGTCTCTGCCAATGTTCAGACTTTTAACTCCAGCCGCTGAGTTGTTAAACTTGACTTTTATATTCCGGTAGTACTTTGTTCCAGGGTTTGAGCTGATGACGGCTGCAGAAAGTAACATTTTGACATTTCTCTTTAGTCTTTGTCTTCTGTCAAGTCCAAGAATTAAAACTGTTTACCAAGCAGCGTTTTCAATTGAAAATGGAAAACCAATTTTTTTCAAAATACTCTGACTCCGTTTTCGTGGAAATGATGGCGGGTGCAACTTTTTGAAAATGCTCTATCTCCATGTAAACACGGCTTTTTTAAAAACGCTCCGACTCCGTTTCCGTGGGAAAGTAACTTTTTGAAAATGCTTTATCTCCGTGAAAACATGCAACTTTTTGAAAAATGATCCTTCTCCATTGGAAACACAACTTTTTGAAAATGCTCTGGTGAAACAATGAATTGCAACTTTCTGAAAACACCCCATCTCCGTGGAAACGGGTGGGAAAACTAAACTTTGCTCCGGCTCCATGGTAGCTGGAACAGGCAACTTTTTGAAAATGCCTTGTCTCTGTGGAAACGGTGACAAGCGCGTCGTTTCTGAAACGCAGAACTATTGCTACATGCGCGCGACGGGCCACTTTTCGAGAAGTTTTCACTTGAAACGTCGTCGTGCACTTTTCTGAAGCGGAAACGAGAAAATTACGCGTTTTCACTTGAAACGCTGTGTGAACGCACAACTTTTCTGAAACAAAGAAAAAGAGCTGTTTTCACTTGAACCGTTGCCACGGAAACGGGGCTTTAATTAACATGTTTGAATTAAGATAATCACACCTAGTGTGTTACGTTAATTTGACTCCCCCCCCCCCCTCCCCCCCCCCCCGATATTTGTACGTCTTCACTTCCTGGAAACAGACCTTGTCATGTGCTCCCTGTCTGCTCCACAGTCCTGCCCAGGCAGAGTGGGAGGGTTGCCATAGTGACGGGGGCAACCAGAGGGATGGGCTTTGAGACGGCGCGGCGCCTGGCTCACCTGGGCATGCATGTTATCATAGGTAGGACCCCCGTTTGGAGAGTCTGATCTACGTGTTGAAAGAGCTGAGATTAAGTCGGTGTGATCTGCGTCATGTTCAGCCGGGAACGAGCCAGAAGAGGGCGCCGCCGCGGTCCGGAAGATCCAGCAGGAGGACGTGGAGGGGAAAGGTAACCGCTTGTAATCTGTCCTGCAACTGAGGATTAGACGCAGGTGGCAGGTTGTTTAGTCACAATGAGCTCGGATTAGGATTAATAATCGCAAAAAGTTTCAGTCGGACTCCAGAGAAACTATTCAGACTCGAATTGAGCTTTAAAACCGGTTTCATCTTTTAGAAACTATTTAATCCTTTAAGCACGCACCTTGTTACTAACGCACACACGCCTAGTAACACACACACACACACACACACACACACACACCAAGGCAAACGTCTGCTTCCTTACACACAAACACACACTTGGACACGCACATGGTTGCAAACGCACGCATACACACACCTTGTTATAAATGTGTGCACACACAGACACACAACTGCATGCACCCAGAAACTAGGTTACACACACACACACACACACACACACACACACACACACTTTGAGTTTATTATTTTTTTTGTTTGTTTTTATCTTTTCTTCGTTCCAGTGGAGTTCGTCTTCCTCGATCTGACCTCTCTGAAGTCGGTTCGGCAGTTTGTGCAGAAATTCAAGTCCAGAGGTTTACCACTGCATGTACTGGTGAACAACGGTGAGCTGCTACACACTGTACACACACACACACACACACACTGCACGCAACGCTGCTCACTGCAGTGACGCCTCCCGTCCACTAGCCGGCACCATGCTGGTTCCTGAGCTTCAGACCGAAGACGGCTTTGAGTTCCACTTCTGCCTGAACTACCTGGGTCACTTCCTGCTCACCAACCTGCTGCTGGACGACCTGAAGAGGTCGGGACGTCCGGGGCGGGGCTCCAGGATCGTCAACATGTCCTCCGCCACGCACTACGCTGGAGTCATTAACATGGGCGACCTGAACAGGAGGTGAGAGGCCAGAGGGACGGGGACACACGTTCTTTAATGAGAGCTCCATGTGACCTCCATGTCCCCATGTCCCGGTGCCCAGGGCCTGCTACAGCTCCCACGGAGCCTACGCTCAGAGCAAACTGGCTCTGGTGCTCTTCACCTACTACCTCCAGGAGCAGCTGACCTCGGGGGGGTTCTCCGTCAGCGTCAGCGCCGTCGACCCCGGCATGGTGGACACGGCGCTCTACGACAACCTGTGGAGCCTCGCCCAGGCCCTGAAGAAACCTGTGGCCAAGATCGTGTTCAGGGTGGGTCCTAGAACACGTGTTCCTCACATGTTCCTCACCTGTTCTTTACATGTTCCCAAAGTGTTCCTCACATGTTCTTCACCTGTTTCTCACCTGTTCCTCATATGTTCCGCACCTGTTTCTTTAATTGTTCCCCACCCGCTCTTCACATGTTCCACACATTCTTTACATGCTCCTCACCTGTTCCTCTCATGTTCCTAACCTGTTCTTCACCCATTGCTCACCAGCTCATCTCCTGTTTGTCTTTGGTTCTCAGACTCCGGCTGAAGGAGCGTCCGTCTCCATCTTGGCGGCGGTCTCCACGGAGATGGAGGGCGTGGGCGCCTGCTACCTGTACAACGGGCAGAAGAAGCGGTCGTCGCCGCTGTCCTACGACTCGGAGCTGCAGGCCGAGCTGTGGAAGAAGAGCTGCCAGCTCTGTGGGCTGCAGGACGCCTGAACATCTACCGAGACCCACACACCTGAGGAGACCCACACACCTGAGGAGACCCACACACTTGAGGAGATCCATACACTTGAGACCCACACACTTGAGGAGATCCATACACTTGAGACCCACACACCTGAGGAGACCCACACACTTGAGGAGATCCATACACTTGAGATCCACACACCTGAGACCCACACACCTGAGGAGATCCAATCTGAAGTAATCCATCCTGGGATAAAACTGCTAGCATGCTGACATTAGCGTGCGAGCTGCGCTGTGAGATTAAAGACTTCCTGCTGCTGCACTCAGATCATCACTTGACTTAAATGGGATTATTTTTTTCCTTGCTGCATCTGTGGGATGAACAGGCTGCTGCTCATCCCACAGATGCACGCTGCCTACGTTTGTGGAATTACCGAGGAAAAACAAGTGACTGACGGTGAACTAATCCGACAAACGTTCTCCTCCGTCCTTTTTTAATCCGTCCTCAGACCGAAGTTTGAAAAAGTGCCTTCAGAGTTTTGTTTCTGAGGATTCAGAATGTCAAAGAAAACCAAAATAAAAGTGTTTTTACAAGACTCCTGTATTCCCTGGTGTGTGTGTGTGTGTGTGTGTGTCGGTAGCATCCAGTCTACCCTGTCTTTTAATCCACATTAATCTCAGAGATTAAACAGCTAAAAGATGGCGACCGTACTCAGACCCGGAAGGTAATAAGAAATTTATTGTTTCGGCAACATCACCGTAAATGTTTCCATATCCTGTACATTCAACGCTACGTTTACACGACGACGTTCCCGAGTGGAAATGCAAAACTTTCGCTTTCCAACGGGCGTCGCTTTCAAAACGATGCCGCGGGACTGTCAAACGTTTCAGAAACGACAACGCAAGAACGACTGCCAGTCGATACGCCGTTTCCGAAAGAAAAGTGCCACCGATCATGATTTAATCACCAAAAGTACAGAAGTATTTACATTTTGATTGTTTGAGATTCATGGTAAAATTCGCAAAGAGACAAAAGTCAGAAACCCAAAACCGACAGCAGAGTTTGTAGTTTTCTATCGCGTCGTCATGAACTATATGGAATCGGTTCGATCCAAACGATCTGGAACGTTCCGCCACCGTCTCCTCATCCAAAGAAATTAGTCTTGGGCCGGAACCGGAAGGAACCCTTCCTGGAAGCTTCCAGGTCGTCTCTTCCGTGGAAGGTGGCGCTGTGGACGAGCTGCGACGTCCTGTTGCGAAGCTTCTGCAGCCTGGGCTTTATCCTGCTGAGGGACGCCCTCCTCCGGAGGACGGGCTCGTCTCCGTCCACAGAGTCCCCCAGCTG
Source organism: Lipophrys pholis (assembly GCF_963383615.2). Lineage (NCBI taxonomy): Eukaryota > Metazoa > Chordata > Actinopteri > Blenniiformes > Blenniidae > Lipophrys > Lipophrys pholis. The sequence continues at coordinate 157,849 of NW_028292329.1, forward strand.
AAGCGTCCTGAGGGGCTTCAGGTTGGACTGCAGGACCTTGGAGAGCCTCCAGCGGCCGCCGTCGTCGTCGTCGTCGTCGTCCCGGAGCGCCACCGGCCGGTCTTTGGCGCTCTGAAACGCCCCGATGATGTCCTGGATGTCGCCGCTCACGCCGTCCTTCAGGTACTGGCAGGCCTTCCTGCCGCTGTAGTCCCGTGCCTCCACGTCGGCGCTGTAGGCGCCCACCAGCAGCTTCACCACCTCCATGTGGTGGTGCATGGCGGCCACGTGCAGCGGCGTGTAGCCCAAGTTGGAGCGGACGTCCACGCTGAGGGGGACGTGGTGCTGCCGGGCGAAGTTGACGATCAGGGCGATGAGCTCGGGCTTCCCGTGCTTGGCGGCCCAGTGCAGGCAGGTGAAGCCCGTGACGAAGTCCTTCTTCAGGACCAGGCCGGGGTCGCCCTCCAGGAGGCGCTGCAGGCTGCGCCACTCGCCGTCCGACGCACACATCATCCACTCGTGCTCCACCGGGTCCAGAGTGACGGCGGTGCGCTCCTCCTCCAGCGAGGACGCCAGGGACGTGGCGTCGCCGGCGTCCTCGCCGCGCAGGACCTCGGGGTCCCAGTTCCGCAGGACCATGCTGCGCCTCACGTCGGGGGAGCTGCTCATCATGGCCTGGATGAAGTGTCTGCGGCTGCCTTTCGGGGAGTCCTCGCCGCTCAGCTCCTCAGCGTCCAGGTGGGCCTCGTCCCCATAGTCCACCGCTCCCCGCTCTCCACAGGTGAGCCTGCACCCGGAGGCTCCAGGCAGGGCTGTTCCTGTCCGAGCAGGTTCGGGCAGGTTGAAGACGGCCGCCTCGGCGGGGAGCGGCGACGCCTGGATCACAGTGATGACGGGTATGTCAGGGGGCCTCAGCACCACCACCTCCTTCCTGGACCGCCGGTCCGAGTGTCGAGAACTCTCTCTGTTCCCCATCTGGCGCTGCTCCTCACAAACTTTCTCTGACACACAGGTGGAGGCATGCGGAACACACACCTGCACGTCACTTCCGGAATCTGATCCAGGTGCAGCGGCTCGAGGCTTCTGCGCCGCGTCATCACCTGAGCTCGCGCACGAGGCGGTCTCCCCTTTAACGCTCTTTTCTGGGTCACTTCCGGTCCGGTTCTCCTCCACAGGAGGTCGGAAACGCTTCTTCAGACACACGTACCTCACGCCGCCCTGAGTCCGGACCGCTGCCACGCTGTCCACGCACTTTTTAAACGTGTCCCGCATTGACGCCCTGCCCTGCTGGTCCTGCGGGAACAGCGGCTTAAAGTGCTCCAACAAAGCCGAGTTGGAGACTTTTCCCCCGCTCCGCAGCAGGAAGTCCACCAGGACGTCCTGGGAGAACTCCATGTTGCCCCGCAGAGACCGGTACGCTGTACAAAGTGCTCCGGGTGTTGGTCCCAGTTCTGGTCTCGGTTCTCTGACCCGCCCCGAGTCTACCCGATCTACTTCTAGCGTTCACCATCACCATGCCAACGGCTCAGCACGTCGGACTGTACCATTTAATTCAGGACGGAGGGGGGCAGGCGAGAACACCGTCACCAAGGTAACGGCTTAAATATCGGAATGTACCATTTAATTCAGGACGGGGGACAGTGGCTATTTATTTAAAATAATGACAATTGTTGAAATTCCGATACGTGATTAAGTCAGACATAACCACAGACATGTAACAAGAGAAGATATTCAAACAAACTTTATTTATATGATGTCAAAAACAACAGTGGTCTAGGAAGTAAGAATAAACAATCCTTAAGACACAAGTGTGTGTGTTAGTTTATGGTAGGGTGTGTGTGTGTGTTAGTGCGTATGTGTGTGTGCGTTACTTTGTGTGTGTCACTATATGTTGTTATGCGTGTGTGTGTGTAACTATATGTGACTGCATGTCAGTTTTATTTGCTTTCTTCTAATTATATGAACGTCACAATAACACCAAGAACAAAGTTTCAGTGAGAAGTTTGAGTCAAACTCTTCAGAGCAGGAAGGATGTCGTCCAGCTGACTCACACCTGGGACACACACACACACACACACACACACACACACACACACACACACACACACACACACACACACACACACACACACACACACACACACACACACACACGAGCATTAAAACTAGGATGTCCTGATCGGATGTATTTTTAATAGATTTGACAAACTATAGGAAACAAGCATCAACGTTAGATTTAGTGTGAATGTGTGTGTTACCGAGCGTGTTGAGGATCTCCTTCATCAGTGTGTAGAACCTGGGGAAGAACTCCTGGTGCTGCTTCAGCTTCATGATGATGCTGAGAAGAGGATGGAGGAGGATGGAGGAGGAGGATGGAGGAGGAGTAGGAGGAGGAGGAGGAGGAGGGAGGAGGAGGAGGAGGAGGAGAAGAATGGAGGAGGAGGAGGAGGAGGAGGAGGAGGAGGAGGAGGAGGAGGATGGAGGAGGAGGAGAATGGAGGAGGAGGATGGAGGAGGAGGAGGAGGAGGAGGATGGAGGAGGAGGAGGAGGAGGAGGAGGATGGAGGAGGAGGAGAAAGGAGGAGGAGGATGGAGGAGGAGGAGGAGGAGGAGGATGGAGGAGGAGGAGGATGGAGGAGGAGGAGGAGGAGGAGGAGGAGGAGGAGGAGGAGAATGGAGGAGGAGAATGGAGGAGGAGGATGGAGGAGGAGGAGGAGGAGGAGGAGGAGGAGGAGGAGGATGGAGGAGGAGGAGGAGGATGGAGGAGGAGGAGAATGGAGGAGGAGGATGGAGATGGAGGAGGAGGAGGAGGAGGAGGAGGAGGAGGAGGAGGAGGAGAATGGAGGAGGAGGATGGAGGAGGATGGAGGAGGAGGAGAATGGAGGAGGAGGAGGAGGAGGAGGATGGAGGAGGAGGATGGAGGAGGAGGAGGAGGAGGAGGAGGAGGGCACACAGTGAGCAGAAATTCTTAGGAACCAGGTGGAGATGAGATGAAGCAGCTGACCTGTGGAGGCCTTCATCCTCCAGGTGGCGCTCCAAGCAGGAGACCAGCAGGTTCACCTGGTGGACCTCCTGGTGGTCCTCCTGGTGGTCTTCCTGGTGGTCCTCCTGGTGGTCCTCCTGGTGGTCCTCCTGGTGGACCTCCTGGTGGTCCTCCTGGTGGTCCTCCTGGTGGACCTCCTGGTGGTCCTCCTGGTGGTCTTCCTGGTGGACCTCCTGGTGGACCTCCTGGTGGTCCTCCTGGTGGACCTCCTGGTGGTCCTCCTGGTGGTCCTCCTGGTGGACCTCCTGGTGGTCCTCCTGGTGGTCTTCCTGGTGGACCTCCTGGTGGTCCTCCTGGTGGTCTTCCTCAGCAGCAGGAGCTCTGCAGTCTGACACACAGAGACAGAAGTGAAGGCAAAGCTCTGAGGAGGACCAGCAAAGGTTCTATAGGTTCTACAGGTTCTAGAGGTTCCAGAGGTTACCCAGGTCCAGAAGTTCTCTCAGGTTCTTTGTGGTTTCCAAGCTCTGCTCCCTGACGCCCTCCAAAGGTCTGAGGAGACCAGGATGAGACCAGGATAAGAGCAGGAGGAGAACATGAGTAGAACATGAGACCAGGATGAGAGAAAAACCACATTTCCCATCTCAGATTATAATCTCACGAAGAGCTTGACTCATATTGGAGACAGAAACGCACCTTGTTTGGACTTCCTGGACCTCGTCAGACCTGCTGTGTTGCTCCTGGTCCTGGTGAACCCGAGAAGGAACCACAGTTCTCTGGAGAACCTGATCATGAAGGTTAGGAACCGTCACCTCGACAACGGTCTCCTTCACTCCTCCTCCATCAGATCCTGACCTGGAACCAGAGAGACCGGAGGGAGAGACGTTCTAAACACCTTCTCAGACGCTTTGTTTCACGGGTTCTACCTGAGTTCTTCCAGAACCCGAGCCAGCTTCGTCTCATAGAAGTCCATCACATCCAGAATCCTGCAAACGCGAGAGAACATCTGGAGAACGTGGTTCTGCCTCCAGGAACCGACGCTGCTGAGGATTGAGGGCTTGGTTCTTACTGCTGGTCTGCAGGACTCTGGTGGACCACCCTCCTGCAGACCTTCTGGAAGGTCCGGGCCTGTTGGGTCTTTCTGGTCTCTTCTTCTCTGACGGTGAAGTGGAGCTTCCTGCGGAGCCGAGCCACTTCCTGTTTCTGCTCTCGCAGCTTCTGCTGCAGAACTTCACTCCGTCTCTGAGAGGAAAGTTAAACCGTCTTCTTCACCGCCAACACAAACTCTCCCACCTCCTCAGACCTCCTACCTGGACCTCCTCCTTCTCCTGCTGCAGCTCCTGGGTCTGGACCTGGTTCTCCATGGTCCTGCTCAGGAAGCGCTCCTCCAGGTCCTGGACCCGGGTCTTCACCTGGTCCAGAAGGACCTGCAGGTCTGTGACCTTCAGAGTCTGACGAACAGCTCGGCCCATGTGGTGCTGGACCTGCTCTCTGAAACACACACAGGAGTGTTTCAAGATTCTTTAGGGAGTGTTCTGCAGGGTGTTTCAGGAGTATTTCAGGGGTGTTCTTCTCAGTGTTTTAGGAGTGCTTCAGGGATGTTTCAGGGGTGTTCTGCAAGGTGTTTTAGGAGTGTTCTGCAGGGTGTTTCAGGAGTGTTCTGCAAGATGTTTTAGGAGTGTTCTGCAGGGTGTTTCAGGAGTGTTCTGCAAGATGTTTTAGGAGTGTTCTGCAGGGTGTTTTAGGAGTGTTCTGCAGGGTGTTTTAGGAGTGTTCTGCAAGATGTTTTAGGAGTGTTCTGCAGGGTGTTTCAGGAGTGTTCTGCAAGATGTTTTAGGAGTGTTCTGCAGGGTGTTTCAGGAGTGTTCTGCAAGATGTTTTAGGAGTGTTCTGCAGGGTGTTTTAGGAGTGTTCTGCAGGGTGTTTTAGGAGTGTTCTGCAAGGTGTTTTAGGAGTGTTCTGCAGGGTGTTTTAGGAGTGTTCTGCAAGATGTTTTAGGAGTGTTCTGCAAGGTGTTTTAGGAGTGTTCTGCAAGGTGTTTTAGGAGTGTTCTGCAAGATGTTTTAGGAGTGTTCTGCAGGGTGTTTCAGGAGTATTTCAGGGGTGTTCTTCTCAGTGTTTTAGGAGTGCTTCAGGGATGTTTCAGGGGTGTTCTGCAAGGTGTTTTAGGAGTGTTCTGCAAGGTGTTTTAGGAGTGTTCTGCAAGGTGTTTTAGTAGTGTTCTGCAGGGTGTTTTTGCAGTATATCGGGTATTTTAGAAGAGGTCTTCGGGGTGTTTTCGGAGTGTTTCAGGGGTGTTTATTGGGGGGTGTTTCAGGAGTGTTGTGTCTCACTTCAGCTGATTGTTGCACTGGACCAGCTCCTGGATCCGGGCCTCTCTCCTCTCACAGTCGCTCAGCATCGTCCTCAACGTCGCCCGAAGTTCACCGCACGACTTCTTATCCAGGAGGACCAGATCTGACAGAGTAAGAGGTCAGTTCTTCTCTAAATCATCACCGACCAAACAAGTTGATTCATGAAGTGGATGCAGCCGTTTTCTAATGACGTGTCCAACGTTTGACCAGACCTCTGAAGGTTTTATTCAGTTTAATATCACTTTCCGCATTGAAAAAAATATCCGGACTTCTTCCATGCCGCGCTATTTCTCCTTTAACCGATTCGAACCACCGGTTCACGAGATGACTGTAGCGGGCGTCGCGGCAAGCGTCTCCATGGCAACACATCCCGCAGCACTGGAGACGCCGCGGTCGAAGGAGATCAGCTTTGTTCAACCTTCAGCTTTCACACAAACCTCTCGGTATGATTAGGATCATTGGCATGATTGTGATTATTACTATGTTACGCGACACCGTTAACTGGAAAAAAGCAACTTTTTGAAACTGCTCCCGTCGCCATGGAAACGGGGGAACACACAACTGTTTCAAAACACACCAAAAAAGACCAAACGCAACCCCGAGGCATTTTCACCTG